>NC_047033.1:30672997-30838865 GCF_902652985.1 Pecten maximus
AGAATTTACGATGTGTGTCAACTTACACTGAAATCGCCAGCACATTACACGTGCAATTTTGAATAAATTGAACTTCAATATCAAAACTTGTCACTTGCGAAAAATAAATTGCACTAGAGATATTTGTTTATACGCCTACAGGCGCTGGATTGTCCCGGTTGTCCAGATACGTATAGGTCAAATTGTCCGAGCTGACCCTTCCAAGGCCAGTGCGACCACACTCAGCGTGTCACGGCTATCTTAACTGTTGATCACAGGCTTGACACTGTCCCAGAAACAGGTCATCTTGACCACAGGTGGTCAATTTGTGTATTGACCATTCAGATAAAGAATAGTTCAAGGTGATATATACGCTTTTTGTTTACTCTGTGTGAGCTGAAAGCTTATAAGCGCTGGACACTTCACATGTTCATAATGGAGGGAAAACACTGCAGTGGATATATTAAGATAACATTCGTATACAGGTATTTTTAATTAAAGAACCCAAACTACATTTCTACTGTATGTTGAGGAGGCTACCAAATTATGAAATATTACTTGCAATACTGAAATGGAACAACTCCAGCAAACAGCATTCTGTATGATATTTAAGGTAACATGCCCCCTTAAATAAAAAAAAATATTTCAAATTCAATTCCGATTGTGCGTAAACTGGTTTATTACGTGGACATCTCAAACATCTCAAAATAAAATGATAATCGTTAAGCGGTTGTGTAAATGACATATTTTTACGGCTTATTTACATATAGAGAGTGGGGCCCCGCATTAAAGATTCCTCGTAATAAGTGGGTAATTTCCCATATTCTAATTGAAATTTTAACAAACTACGGTATTGATTCTCATATTACATTATCATTAGGATCTATATTCAAACATTAAACACAATTATGTAATTCTGTCAAATTCACATGTAACGATAACATAGAGGCTTATGGGAGATAACTCTTACCACAAATAGGGTCAAATATTTCATCAAGAGAGCTAACCCTGACAATGAAAATACAGAGAACAACCAGACAGATATTGCAATCGACAAAGATAATTAAAAAGTAACTAAGAATTATTAAATGAAATTGTAGCGTAGCAATAAAATTATACCAAAGGGAGGTAACTCTCACACAAGGAACACGTGCATTTGCAAGTCAGGCAAAATACGACCTTCTACATGTACAAATAATGACGTGCCCCGCGTGAGACACGTGCCAGAGAAACTTGCGTGGACTACTATTGAGGAGGAATATCGATCGGGTGGTAGGATGACTCATACCGTATGACGTAAGCGATGCTTGATAAACACTCCGGGTAATGTTATTTGTGACGGGTTCTCGTCGGCAATTTTTCATTTGTTTTTTTCTCTCCGCGAAATTCAATCAATTTATTTGTTACAGAACATTTTCAACTTCAATAACAGATGAAGTCAGTTATACGAACGCACTTTATATCGAGGATTTTAAACAAAGGAGTTTGAGATACATAAAAACAGAAATATCGACTAAATTTCACCACCGACCTATATAACTGTAGTGATGGCCTGGATACGTGAGGCTGCGTCCCCGATCCTGCTGCGTAAGCGTTTTCAGTTTAAAAGGACACGAGCTCTAATTTCTAAATTGAACTTAATTTTTTTCTCCATTTTGTATTTATGTTTCTATTCGAAGAATTGTGTTGATCTTTTTGTTGTTTTCCATTTCAAACAAAATAATAATTAGAGTTTAATTATTTTACAAATGGATTGAAATGACTAAATACCGCATGATCCTTCAGGACAACGAAAGAACAGCCCTGGTGTCCGATATATCTAAAGTGAAGGTACAGTCCTGGTGTCCGATCTATCTACAGTGAAGGTACAGCCCTGACGTCCGATATATCTACAGTGAAGGTACAGTCCTGGTGTCCGATCTATCTACAGTGAAGGTACAGCCCTGACGTCCGATATATCTACAGTGAAGGTACAGTCCTGGTGTCCGATCTATCTACAGGGAAGGTACAGTCCTGGTGTCCGATATATCTGCAGCGAAGGTACAGTCCTGGTGTCCGATATATCTACAGGGAAGGTACAGTCCTGGTGTCCGATCTATCTACAGTGAAGGTACAGTCCTGGTGTCCGATCTATCTACAGTGAAGGTACAGCACTGACGTCCGATCTATCTACAGTGAAGGTACAGTCCTGGTGTCCGATATGCCTACAGGGAAGGTACAGTCCTTGTTTCCGATATATCTACAGGGAAGGTACAGTCTTGACGTCCGATCAATCTACAGTGAAGGTACAGTCCTGGTGTCCGATATATCTACAGTCAAGGTACAGTCCTGACGTCCGATATATCTACAGGGAAGGTACAGTCCTGGTGTCCGATATATCTACAGTGAAGGTACAGTCCTGACGTCCGATCTATCTACAGTGAAGGTACAGTCCTGGTGTCCGATCTATCTACAGTGAAGGTACAGTCCTGGTGTCCGATATATCTACAGTGAAGGTACAGCCCTGGTGTCCGATCTATCTACAGTAAAGGTACAGTCCTGGTGTCCGATATATCTACAGTGAAGGTACAGTTCTGACGTCCGATCTATCTACAGTAAAGGTACAGTCCTGACGTCCGATCTATCTACAGTGAAGGTACAGTCCTGGTGTCCGATCTATCTACAGTGAAGGTACAGTCCTGGTGTCCGATCTATCTACAGAGAAGGTACAGTCCTGGTGTCCAATCTATCTACAGTGAAGGTACAGTCCTGGTGTCCGATCTATCTACAGTGAAGGTACAGTCCTGACGTCCGATCTATCTACAGTAAAGGTACAGTCCTGGTGTCCGATCTATCTACAGGGAAGGTACAGTCCTGGTGTCCGATCTATCTACAGTGAAGGTACAGTCCTGACGTCCGATCTATCTACAGTAAAGGTACAGTCCTGGTGTCCGATCTATCTACAGTGAAGGTACAGTCCTGGTGTCCGATATATCTACAGTAAAGGTACAGTCCTGACGTCCGATCTATCTACAGTGAAGGTACAGTCCTGACGTCCGATCTATCTACAGTGAAGGTACAGTCCTGACGTCCGATCTATCTACAGTGAAGGTACAGTCCTGACGTCCGATCTATCTACAGTAAAGGTACAGTCCTGGTGTCCGATATATCTACAGTGAAGGTACAGTCCTGGTGTCCGATCTATCTACAGTGAAGGTACAGTCCTGGTGTCCGATATATCTACAGTGAAGGTACAGTCCTGATGTCCGATATATCTACAGTGAAGGTACAGTCCTGGTGTCCGATATATCTACAGTGAAGGTACAGTCCTGATGTCCGATATATCTACAGTAAAGGTACAGTCCTGGTGTCCGATCTATCTACAGTGAAGGTACAGTCCTGATGTCCGATCTATCTACAGTAAAGGTACAGTCCTGACGTCCGATCTATCTACAGTGAAGGTACAGTCCTGATGTCCGATCTATCTACAGTGAAGGTACAGTCCTGACGTCCGATATATCTACAGTGAAGGTACAGTCCTGGTGTCGGATATATCTACAGTAAAGGTACAGTCCTGACGTCCGATCTATCTACAGTGAAGGTACAGTCCTGACGTCCGATCTATCTACAGTGAAGGTACAGTCCTGACGTCCGATCTATCTACAGTGAAGGTACAGTCCTGACGTCCGATCTATCTACAGTAAAGGTACAGTCCTGGTGTCCGATATATCTACAGTGAAGGTACAGTCCTGGTGTCCGATCTATCTACAGTGAAGGTACAGTCCTGGTGTCCGATATATCTACAGTGAAGGTACAGTCCTGATGTCCGATATATCTACAGTGAAGGTACAGTCCTGGTGTCCGATATATCTACAGTGAAGGTACAGTCCTGATGTCCGATATATCTACAGTAAAGGTACAGTCCTGGTGTCCGATCTATCTACAGTGAAGGTACAGTCCTGATGTCCGATCTATCTACAGTAAAGGTACAGTCCTGACGTCCGATCTATCTACAGTGAAGGTACAGTCCTGATGTCCGATCTATCTACAGTGAAGGTACAGTCCTGACGTCCGATATATCTACAGTGAAGGTACAGTCCTGGTGTCCGATCTATCTACAGTGAAGGTACAGTCCTGGTGTCCGATCTATCTACAGTGAAGGTACAGCACTGACGTCCGATATATCTACAGTGAAGGTACAGTCCTGGTGTCCGATCTATCTACAGTGAAGGTACAGCACTGACTTCCGATCTATCTACAGTGAAGGTACAGTCCTGACGTCCGATCTATCTACAGTGAAGGTACAGTCCTGGTGTCCGATATATCTACAGCGAAGGTACAGTCCTGGTGTCCGATCTATCTACAGTGAAGGTACAGTCCTGGTGTCCGATCTATCTACAGGGAAGGTACAGTCCTGGTGTCCGATATATCTACAGTGAAGGTACAGTCCTGGTGTCCGATATATCTACAGTCAAGGTACAGTCCTGACGTCCGATATATCTACAGGGAAGGTACAGTCCTGGTGTCCGATATATATTTACAGTAAAAGTACAGTCCTGGTGTCCGATCTATCTACAGTGAAGGTACAGTCCCGGTGTCCGATCTATCTATAGAGAAGGTACAGTCCTGACGTCCGATCTATCTACAGGGAAGGTACAGTCCTGGTGTCCGATATATCTACAGTGAAGGTACAGTCCTTGTGTCCGATCTATCTACAGGGAAGGTACAGTCCTGACGTCCGATATATCTACAGTGAAGGTACAGTCCTGGTGTTCGATCTATCTACAGGGAAGGTACAGTCCTGGTGTCCGATCTATCTACAGTGAAGGTACAATCCTGACGTCCGATCTATCTACAGTGAAGGTACAGTCCTGGTGTCCGATATGCCTACAGGGAAGGTACAGTCCTTGTTTCCGATATATCTACAGAGAAGGTACAGTCCTGACGTCCGATCTATCTACAGGGAAGGTACAGTCCTGGTGTCCGATATATCTACAGTGAAGGTACAGTCCTTGTGTCCGATCTATCTACAGGGAAGGTACAGTCCTGACGTCCGATATATCTACAGTGAAGGTACAGTCCTGGTGTCCGATCTATCTACAGGGAAGGTACAGTCCTGGTGTCCGATCTATCTACAGTGAAGGTACAATCCTGACGTCCGATCTATCTACAGTGAAGGTACAGTCCTGGTGTCCGATATGCCTACAGGGAAGGTACAGTCCTTGTTTCCGATATATCTACAGGGAAGGTACAGTCCTGACGTCCGATCTATCTACCGTGAAGGTACAGTCCTGGTGTCCGATATATCTACAGTGAAGGTACAGTCCTGACGTCCGATATATCTACAGGGAAGGTACAGTCCTGGTGTCCGATATATATTTACAGTAAAAGTACAGTCCTGGTGTCCGATCTATCTACAGTGAAGGTACAGTCCCGGTGTCCGATCTATCTATAGAGAAGGTACAGTCCTGACGTCCGATCTATCTACAGGGAAGGTACAGTCCTGACGTCCGATATATCTACAGTGAAGGTACAGTCCTTGTGTCCGATCTATCTACAGGGAAGGTACAGTCCTGACGTCCGATATATCTACAGTGAAGGTACAGTCCTGGTGTTCGATCTATCTACAGGGAAGGTACAGTCCTGGTGTCCGATCTATCTACAGTGAAGGTACAGTCCTGGTGTCCGATATATATTTTCAGTAAAAGTACAGTCCTGGTGTCCGATCTATCTACAGTGAAGGTACAGTCCCGGTGTCCGATCTATCTATAGAGAAGGTACAGTCCTGACGTCCGATCTATCTACAGGGAAGGTACAGTCCTGACGTCCGATATATCTACAGTGAAGGTACAGTCCTTGTGTCCGATCTATCTACAGGGAAGGTACAGTCCTGACGTCCGATCTATCTACAGTGAAGGTACAGTCCTGGTGTCCGATATGCCTACAGGGAAGGTACAGTCCTTGTTTCCGATATATCTACAGTGAAGGTACAGTCCTGGTGTCCGATCTATCTACAGTGAAGGTACAGTCCTGATGTCCGATCTATCTACAGTGAAGGTACAGCCCTGACGTCCGATATATCTACAGTGAAGGTACAGTCCTGGTGTCCGATCTATCTACAGGGAAGGTACAGTCCTGGTGTCCGATATATCTACAGTGAAGGTACAGTCCTGGTGTCCGATATATCTACAGTCAAGGTACAGTCCTGACGTCCGATATATCTACAGGGAAGGTACAGTCCTGGTGTCCGATATATATTTACAGTAAAAGTACAGTCCTGGTGTCCGATCTATCTACAGTGAAGGTACAGTCCCGGTGTCCGATCTATCTATAGAGAAGGTACAGTCCTGACGTCCGATCTATCTACAGGGAAGGTACAGTCCTGGTGTCCGATATATCTACAGTGAAGGTACAGTCCTTGTGTCCGATCTATCTACAGGGAAGGTACAGTCCTGACGTCCGATATATCTACAGTGAAGGTACAGTCCTGGTGTTCGATCTATCTACAGGGAAGGTACAGTCCTGGTGTCCGATCTATCTACAGTGAAGGTACAATCCTGACGTCCGATCTATCTACAGTGAAGGTTCAGTCCTGGTGTCCGATATGCCTACAGGGAAGGTACAGTCCTTGTTTCCGATATATCTACAGAGAAGGTACAGTCCTGACGTCCGATCTATCTACAGGGAAGGTACAGTCCTGGTGTCCGATATATCTACAGTGAAGGTACAGTCCTTGTGTCCGATCTATCTACAGGGAAGGTACAGTCCTGACGTCCGATATATCTACAGTGAAGGTACAGTCCTGGTGTTCGATCTATCTACAGGGAAGGTACAGTCCTGGTGTCCGATATATCTACAGTGAAGGTACAATCCTGACGTCCGATCTATCTACAGTGAAGGTACAGTCCTGGTGTCCGATATGCCTACAGGGAAGGTACAGTCCTTGTTTCCGATATATCTACAGGGAAGGTACAGTCCTGACGTCCGATCTATCTACCGTGAAGGTACAGTCCTGGTGTCCGATATATCTACAGTGAAGGTAAGTCCTGACGTCCGATATATCTACAGGGAAGGTACAGTCCTGGTGTCCGATATATATTTACAGTAAAAGTACAGTCCTGGTGTCCGATCTATCTACAGTGAAGGTACAGTCCCGGTGTCCGATCTATCTATAGAGAAGGTACAGTCCTGACGTCCGATCTATCTACAGGGAAGGTACAGTCCTGACGTCCGATATATCTACAGTGAAGGTACAGTCCTTGTGTCCGATCTATCTACAGGGAAGGTACAGTCCTGACGTCCGATATATCTACAGTGAAGGTACAGTCCTGGTGTTCGATCTATCTACAGGGAAGGTACAGTCCTGGTGTCCGATCTATCTACAGTGAAGGTACAGTCCTGGTGTCCGATATATATTTTCAGTAAAAGTACAGTCCTGGTGTCCGATCTATCTACAGTGAAGGTACAGTCCCGGTGTCCGATCTATCTATAGAGAAGGTACAGTCCTGACGTCCGATCTATCTACAGTGAAGGTACAGTCCTGGTGTCCGATATATCTACAGTGAAGGTACAGTCCTGATGTCCGATCTATCTACAGGGAAGGTACAGTCCTGACGTCCGATCTATCTACAGTGAAGGTACAGTCCTGGTGTCCGATCTATCTACAGTGAAGGTACAGTCCTGGTGTCCGATCTATCTACAGTAAAGGTACAGTCCTGGTGTCCGATCTATCTACAGTGAAGGTACAGTCCTGGTGTCCGATCTATCTACAGTGAAGGTACAGTCCTGGTGTCCGATCTATCTACAGTGAAGGTACAGTCCTGGTGTCCGATCTATCTACAGTAAAGGTACAGTCCTGGTGTCCGATCTATCTACAGTGAAGGTACAGTCCTGGTGTCCGATATATCTACAGGGAAGGTACAGTCCTGGTGTCCGATATATCTACAGTGAAGGTACAGTCCTGACGTCCGATCTATCTACAGTGAAGGTACAGTCCCGGTGTCCGATCTATCTACAGTGAAGGTACAGTCCCGGTGTCCGATCTATCTACAGCGAAGGTACAGTCCTGGTGTCCGATCTATCTACAGGGAAGGTACAGTCCTGGTGTCCGATATATCTACAGTGAAGGTACAGTCCTGGTGTCCGATCTATCTACAGTGAAGGTACAGTCCTGGTGTCCGATATATATACAGTGAAGGTACAGTCCTGGTGTCCGATATATCTACAGTGAAGGTACAGTCCTGGTGTCCGATATATCTACAGTGAAGGTACAGTCCTGGTGTCCGATCTATCTACAGTGAAGGTACAGTCCCGGTGTCCGATCTATCTACAGTGAAGGTACAGTCCTGGTGTCCGATCTATCTACAGTGAAGGTACAGTCCTGGTGTCCGATCTATCTACAGTGAAGGTACAGTCCTGGTGTCCGATCTATCTACAGTAAAGGTACAGTCCCGGTGTCCGATCTATCTACAGTGAAGGTACCGTCCTGGCGTCCGATCTATCTACAGTGAAGGTACAGTCCTGACGTCCGATCTATCTACAGTGAAGGTACAGTCCTGGTGTCCGATCTATCTACAGTGAAGGTACAGTCCTGGTGTCCGATATATCTACAGTGAAGGTACAGTCCTGACGTCCGATCTATCTACAGTGAAGGTACAGTCCTGGTGTCCGATCTATCTACAGTGAAGGTACAGTCCTGGTGTCCGATCTATCTACAGTAAAGGTACAGTCCCGGTGTCCGATCTATCTACAGTGAAGGTACCGTCCTGGTGTCCGATCTATCTACAGTGAAGGTACAGTCCTGACGTCCGATCTATCTACAGTGAAGGTACAGTCCTGGTGTCCGATATATCTACAGTGAAGGTACAGTCCTGGTGTCCGATATATCTACAGTGAAGGTACAGTCCTGGTGTCCGATATATCTACAGTGAAGGTACAGTCCTGGTGTCCGATCTATCTACAGTGAAGGTACAGTCCTGGTATCCGATCTATCTACAGTGAAGGTACAGTCCTGGTGTCCGATCTATCTACAGTGAAGGTACCGTCCTGGTTTCCGATCTATCTACAGTGAAGGTACAGTCCTGGTGTCCGATCTATCTACAGTGAAGGTACAGTCCTGGTGTCCGATCTATCTACAGTGAAGGTACAGTCCTGGTGTCCGATATATCTACAGTAAAGGTACAGTCCTGGTGTCCGATCTATCTACAGTGAAGGTACAGTCCTGGTGTCCGATCTATCTACAGTGAAGGTACAGTCCTGGTGTCCGATATATCTACAGTAAAGGTACAGTCCTGACGTCCGATCTATCTACAGTGAAGGTACAGTCCTGGTGTCCGATCTATCTACAGTGAAGGTACAGTCCTGGTGTCCGATATATCTACAGTGAAGGTACAGTCCTGACGTCCGATCTATCTACAGGGAAGGTACAGTCCTGACGTCCGATCTATCTACAGTGAAGGTACAGTCCTGGTGTCCGATATATATACAGTGAAGGTACAGTCCTGACGTCCGATATATCTACAGGGAAGGTAGAGTCCTGGTGTCCGATATATATACAGTGAAGGTACAGTCCTGGTGTCCGATCTATCTACAGGGAAGGTACAGTCCTGGTGTCCGATATATCTACAGTAAAGGTACAGTCCTGGTGTCCGATCTATCTACAGTGAAGGTACAGTCCTGGTGTCCGATCTATCTACAGTGAAGGTACAGTCCTGACGTCCGATATATCTACAGTGAAGGTACAGTCCTGGTGTCCGATCTATCTACAGTAAAGGTACAGTCCTGACGTCCGATATATCTACAGTGAAGGTACAGTCCTGGTGTCCGATCTATCTACAGTGAAGGTACAGTCCTGGTGTCCGATCTATCTACAGTGAAGGTACAGTCCTGGTGTCCGATCTATCTACAGGGAAGGTACAGTCCTGGTGTCCGATCTATCTACAGTAAAGGTACAGTCCTGGTGTCCGATATATCTACAGTCAAGGTACAGTCCTGGTGTCCGATCCATCTACAGTCAAGGTACAGTCCTGGTGTCCGATCTATCTACAGTGAAGGTACAGTCCTGGTGTCCGATATATCTACAGTGAAGGTACAGTCCTGGTGTCCGATCTATCTACAGTGAAGGTACAGTCCTGGTGTCCTGAAGGTTTCAATTGTAGAGAGTAGGGGTTGAAGGTGTCAATTGAGACAATAGGTTTGAAGTTGTCCATTGTAGACAATAGGTTTTAAAGGTGTCCATTGTAGACAGTTATTTTTGAAGGCTTTTATTTGAGACATAACGTTTTTGCAGTGACCATTTTAGAGAATATTTTTGTAAGGTTTCCATTGAACGCAGTGATTTTTGGATGTTGTCTTTGAGACAGTAGGTTTTGAAAGTTTCCGTTATAAAAAGAGATTTGTGCAGTTTTCAAATTGAGGCATTTGTTTTTTTTAAGGTTTTGATTTTAGACAGTGGTTTATGATGGTTTACGTTTAAAACTGTATTTTTTTCAAGGTTTTCGCTTTAGATATAACTTTTGGAGGTTTTCGTTTTAAAGTAGTTTTTTGAAGTTTGACATTTTAGACATTTGTGCGGACACTGTTATCTACGACTTAGTCCCAAGTTATTGCGATCGCCCTAGTCCGTCACCGTGTGTCGAACTAGACAAACATGTGTCGAACTAGACAAACGTGTGTCGAACTAGACAAACGTGTGTCGAACTAGACAAACGTGTGTCGAACTAGACAAACGTGTGTCGAACTAGACAAACGTGTGTCGAACTAGACAAACGTGTGTCGAACTAGACAAACGTCGACAGTTCCTCATGTCGCTTTAACATCTTCCGTACCCCGATACAAGATAATACAATACAATTCACAGCGGACTTATAAACTTCATTATCATAAAATGATATTTTTACACTTCCCGATTAGCTAAAACAGTGCCACATGATCCAAATAAAATAATCCAATCAGCGGCCGCGCAAAAAGGACTTATAAAACTAGATTCTGAATTACGCCCCTTGGGATTGTCCATCAATATCCACGATCTAGCACGCAATCGCAACATAAACAAACAATAAATCGGACATTTTGAATGTGATTAATCAAGGTACTGAATGTGTTTCTAATTCAAATTATCACATTGGAAGTTGTGCTATGATTAAATCTTCGTACTCGGTTATTATATTTTTCCAGGTTAATACAATCATGTATCGACCTTGTCGAATGACTGTAATTGTACATATGTATATTGTTACTCGTGTTTTACAAGCGAGGTCAACATGTTTATGTTAACACTGTACAAATGTTTTATGCAAAGTACAAATGTATGTGCTTTTCATAATTTTCAAATACCGAATGCTCCATTTACGAAATAGACTTTATGATACTGATGCTGTTTCGTGACAAATATTGTCTTAAGTTTTCCCATTTCTATTCGTATAGCAGTGTAACCTATTGTCAAAATCCATATTAGGATCAGAATAAACGAAAATACATATATGTTAACAGTTCGTTTTGATAAATTGTGAAGATTTAAGTCTGCCGAAGCAGGTTTGGGTGTCGCCGTAATGTATCCGAGGTCGTCAGTTCAATAAGGCGGAACGATCGGCAACAGCTGCAGTTTGAACAGTGACCTTCACCTTGACGCGCAGAACATTTGTTTACGCCTATTTACAAGTGTACAGATCCATCATAAACAGTTTTGTTAGGTCCGCCTCAGTCGCACGATCGTATATGAGACATCTCATCTCACTGACGTTACATAACATGTATATTTCATTGATTGATGAACGCACTGCAAGGAATTGACAGATGCGCCATGACAGCATGTACTGAAAGTAGATGACGTCAGAGTTAATCCGTTTTTGCGACCCTTCTCTGACAGAAATGGACTCCCACGCACTCCAGTTCCTTAGATCTAGAGTGACGTAATTAACTAATGTCGACATCAACTCGAGGATGCTTTATTCAACACGGACGTAAATATTACATCAATTGTCAGTTAAGGTGAGACAATCTGGGGATAATTCTTCAAAGTCGGCCAAGTACTGACGGTGTATCTTTAAAAATCGCCCCGTGGGTTCATCGCTCTGAACATAGCAAATGTGGATATAGAGAATCAACAGTCGGCCTGCCAAGTATCAAGAATGTCACGCTCCAAGCTTAGGTTGTTTGTTTGTTTGTAATGTTTGCTTGTTTGCTAGGTTTATCGCTCCGTCAACAACCATGGAAACTTTGAGACAGGGATATTCCTGTAGTAGTTTGTGGCTACCTCCTTGAACAACATGCGGGAAGCGCGTCGCATGCCATCCAGAGCTATAAGGGTAGTGCTTTCCGAAACATCGATAATCAACAATTGACCAAGCTTAAATGTTGAAATTAAAAAACTCGGGACTAAGCAAAACAAAAAAAAACAAATAAAAAACAGCAATAGAAAAAAAAAGTAACATGGAGATTAAAAGCAAAAATGTTCCTGGTGTATATAATGAAAGTTATAGTGTCTTAGGGTTTTTACGTCCCCACAACAGTCAGGGACATATGATGGCGGGTGTAAAGGAGACACAAACAGCCAGGGACATATGATGGCGGGTGTAAAGGAGACACCAACAGCCAGGGTCATATGAGGACGGGTGTAAAGGAGACACCAACAGCCAGGGACATATGATGGCGGGTGTAAAGGAGACACCAACAGCCAGGGACATATGATGGTGGGTGTAAAGGAGACACCAACAGCCAGGGACATATGATGACGGATGTAAAGGAGACACCAACAGCCAGGGTCATATGATGACGGATGTAAAGGAGACACCAACAGCCAGGGACATTTGATGGCGGGTGTAAAGGAGACACCAACAGCCAGGGACATATGATGGGGGTGTAAAGGAGACACCAACAACCAGGGACATATGATGGCGGGTGTAAAGGAGACACCAACAGCCAGGGACATATGAGGACGGGTGTAAAGGAGACACCAACAGCCAGGGACATATGATGACGGGTGTAAAGGAGACACCAACAGCCAGGGACATATGATGGTGGGTGTAAAGGAGACACCAACAGCCAGGGACATATGATGACGGATGTAAAGGAGACACCAACAGCAAGGGACATATGATGGCGGGTGTAAAGGAGACACCAACAGCCAGGGACATATGAGGACGGGTGTAAAGGAGACACCAACAGCCAGGGACATATGATGACGGGTGTAAAGGAGACACCAACAGCCAGGGACATATGATGACGGGTGTAAAGGAGACACCAACAGCCAGGGACATATGATGACGGGTGTAAAGGAGACACCAACAGCCAGGGACATATGAGGACGGATGTAAAGGAGACACCAACAGCCAGGGACATATGATGGCGGGTGGAAAGGAGACACCAACAGCCAGGGACATATGATGACGGGTGTAAAGGAGACACCAACAGCCAGGGACATATGATGGCGGGTGAAAAGGAGACACCAACAGCCAGGGACATATGATGACGGTTGTAAAGGAGACACCAACAGCCAGGGACATATGATGACGGGTGTAAAGGAGACACCAACAGCCAGGGACATATGAGGACGGATGTAAAGGAGACACCAACAGCCAGGGACATATGATGACGGGTGTAAAGGAGACACCAACAGCCAGGGACATATGATGGCGGGTGGAAAGGAGACACCAACAGCCAGGGACATATGATGACGGGTGTAAAGGAGACACCAACAGCCAGGGACATATGATGGCGGGTGAAAAGGAGACACCAACAGCCAGGGACATATGATGACGGTTGTAAAGGAGACACCAACAGCCAGGGACATATGATGACGGGTGTAAAGGAGACACCAACAGCCAGGGACATATGATGGCGGGTTGAAAGGAGACACCAACAGCCATGGACATATGATGACGGGTGTAAAGGAGACACCAACAGCCAGGGACATATGAGGACGGGTGTTAAGGAGACACCAACAGCCAGGGACATATGAGGACGGATGTAAAGGAGACACCAACAGCCAGGGACATATGATGGTGGGTGTAAAGGAGACACCAACAGCCAGGGTCATATGAGGACGGATGTAAAGGAGACACCAACAGCCAGGGACATATGAGGACGGATGTAAAGGAGACACCAACAGCCAGGGACATATGAGGACGGATGTAAAGGAGACGCCAACAGCCAGGGACATATGAGGACGGATGTAAAGGAGACACCAACAGCCAGGGACATATGATGGCGGATGTAAAGGAGACACCAACAGCCAGGGACATATGATGGCGGTAGTAAAGGAGACACCAACAGCCAGGGACATATGAGGACGGATGTGAAGGAAACACCAACAGCCAGGGTCAAATGAGGACGAGTGTAAAGGAGACACCAACAGCCAGGGACATATGATGGCGGGTGGAAAGGAGACACCAACAGCCATGGACATATGATGACGGGTGGAAAGGAGACACCAACAGCCATGGACATATGATGACGGGTGGAAAGGAGACACCAACAGCCATGGACATATGATGACGGGTGTAAAAGAGACACCAACAGCCAGGGACATATGAGGACGGATGTAAAGGAGACACCAACAGCCAGGGACATATGAGGACGGATGTAAAGGAGACACCAACAGCCAGGGACATATGAGGACGGATGTAAAGGAGACGCCAACAGCCAGGGACATATGAGGACGGATGTAAAGGAGACACCAACAGCCAGGGACATATGATGGCGGATGTAAAGGAGACACCAACAGCCAGGGACATATGATGGCGGTAGTAAAGGAGACACCAACAGCCAGGGACATATGAGGACGGGTGTAAAGGAGACACCAACAGCCAGGGACATATGAGGACGAGTGTAAAGGAGACACCAACAGCCAGGGACATATGATGGCGGGTGTAAAGGAGACACCAACAGCCATGGACATATGATGACGGGTGTAAAGGAGACACCAACAGCCATGGACATATGAAGACGGGTGTAAAGGAGACACCAACAGCCATGGACATATGATGACGGGTGTAAAGGAGACACCAACAGCCAGGGACATATGAGGACGGATGTAAAGGAGACACCAACAGCCAGGGACATATGATGGCGGGTGTAAAGGAGACACCAACAGCCAGGGACATATGATGACGGGTGTAAAGGAGACACCAACAGCCAGGGACATATGATGACGGGTGTAAAGGAGACACCAACAGCCAGGGACATATGAGGACGGATGTAAAGGAGACACCAACAGCCAGGGACATATGATGGACGGGTGTAAAGGAGACACCAACAGCCAGGGACATATGATGACGGTGTAAAGGAGACACCAACAGCCAGGGACATATGATGGCGGGTGGAAAGGAGACACCAACAGCCAGGGACATATGATGACGGGTGTAAAGGAGACACCAACAGCCAGGGTCATATGATGGCGGATGTAAAAGGAGACACCAACAGCCAGGGACATATGAGGACGGTTGTAAAGGAGACACCAACAGCCAGGGACATATGATGACGGGTGTAAAGGAGACACCAACAGCCAGGGACATATGATGACGGATGTAAAAGGAGACACCAACAGCCAGGGACATATGAGGACGGTTGTAAAGGAGACACCAACAGCCAGGGACATATGATGACGGGTGTAAAGGAGACACCAACAGCCAGGGACATATGAGGACGGATGTAAAGGAGACACCAACAGCCAGGGACATATGAGGACGGATGTAAAGGAGACACCAACAGTCAGGGACATATGAGGACGGGTGTAAAGGAGACACCAACAGCCAGGGACATATGATGGCGGGTGTAAAGGAGACACCAACAGCCAGGGACATATGAGGACGGATGTAAAGGAGACACCAACAGCCAGGGACATATGAGGACGGATGTAAAGGAGACACCAACAGCCAGGGACATATGATGGCGGGTGTAAAGGAGACACCAACAGCCAGGGACATATGAGGACGGATGTAAAGGAGACACATAGAGTAAGAAAACAAAGCACACACAGTTAGAGCAATGAGGAAAGAAAGAAAAGACTAAAAATCCCAAGTGTTACAATGAGGAAAGAAAGAAAAGACTAAAAATCCCAAGTGTTACAATGAGGAAAGAAGAAAAGACTAAAGATCCCAAGTGTTACAATGAGGACAGAGAGGAAAGTCTTAATATCCCAGGAATTACAATGACTTAAGAAAGGAAAGTCTTAAGATCTTAAGAGTCACAGTGAGTTAAGAAAGGAAAGTCTTAAGATCTTAAGAGTCACAGTGAGTTAAGAAAGGAAAGTCTTAAGATCTTAAGAGTCACAGTGAGGTAAGAAAGGAAAGTCTTAAGATCCCAACAGTTACAATGAGTTCAGAAAGGAAAGTCTTTAGATCTTATAGATATATTTTTGATCTTGGAACGTGTACTTGTAAATGTTAGCAATCACAAGGTTTGAAAGACATTGGACTCTGTTTACGGTAGTACATTTTCAAAAAATTTTGCAAAAATTGCGTTCATAAAATGTAGATAAGTGAAACTGAAATTTAGTCACTTTACATTAAGTATTGCTTAAAAGCAACACATATAGTAATTGCGGCTTATTATTACGACAGTCTTTGAATGTATGACTATAGAAATATTATACTACATGACATCAATATTCAGTAGATAAGATGGATGTTGATGACGGAGTAGGTGTGTCCCCGTACCTATATGTGTCACCATGACGACTGTACCATGTATCCCGCTGTTAAAATGACATGTGTACTTGTCTTTATAGTGTTACTGTGAAAGAACACTCCACATGATGACGTAAATTCCTCTATTTCCGGCCAACACGAGTGTACGGAAGTGCATTTCGGAGCCCCTTGGAATTTGGCCTTGGTTCCGTCATTTACTGCGAGTGCAAAAAAAAGAGATATCCTTTTCATGTTTTGTGCGCACTCTGTGTGTTCTAAGTAATTAATCTGTGTTCTACGTAATTAATATTTTTGTTCTATATAATTCAATGATAATTACTGTGGTCTTCAGAAAGAACAAAAGTTTGCTGATGGTCTATCGTTAATACGCCAAGGGCTAAAGATTCTTACCCTCAATACTCCTAGGGGTCAAGTTTCTTACCCTCAATACGCCTAGGGGTCAAGTTTCTTACCCTGAATACGCCTAGGGGCCAAGTTTCTTACACTCAATACGAATAGGGATCAAATTTCTTACCTTCAATACGCCTAGGGGTCAAGTTTCTTACCCTCAATACGCCTAGGAGTCAAGTTTCTTACCCTCAATACGCCCATGGGTCAAGCTTCTTGCCCTTAATGCACCCATGGGTCGAGCTTCTTGCCCTTAATGCGCCGAGCTTCTTGCCCTTAATGCGCCCATGGGTCGAGCTTCTTACCCTTAATGCGCCCATGGGTCGATCTTCTTGCCCTTAATGCGCCCATGGGTCAAGCTTCTTACCCTCAATACGCCTAGGGGTCAAGTTTCCTACCCTCAATACGCCTAGGGGTCAAGTTTCTTACCCTCAATACGTCTAGGGGCCAAGTTTCTTACACTCAATACGCCTAAGGATCAAATTCCTTACCTTCAATACGCCCAGGGGTCAAGTTTCTTACCTTCAATACGCCCAGGGGTCAAGTTTCTTACAGTAAACCGCGATATAATCGCACTTGTTAATTATAATAAACCGCGATATGATATCGGTTATGTAAGGTACATTTGTAATTTCAGCCGTTTACATACAGTGAAACCTTGATATAGTACCTCACTTACGAGCTATCAAAAATTCATAATAGGCCGAAAAGAAAATAATGGTGTAGCAATGTTGTTATTGAAAGCATAAAAGATGTTGTCATGTGAGTCTGGATTCCTCTAGCACGTGTACTTTGCAATGTTCATCTTACCAATGCATATATTTTGTTTGTATTTTCGTTTTGTCTATTTCGAGTTATAACCATATCGACGTTTTTCTGTCAATGTCGATATCTGTTTTTGAAATAAATAAATAAATAAAAAATCAGAGGTTTCTATTTTTCAAATTTTAATGAGAGACAAAACTTCAATGATTACTTCAATATCACGCACGTACTCACACTCTCATGGAAAACAACATTTACATCCAGTATTTCTCTAACCTCCATCATTCGTTCATACTCAGCCTCATAATGCAGTTCGGTCTCTTTCCAACGCCATCTTACTACATTAAAATCTTGGTCACCGAAATGTTTGCCGTATTTGTATCATATTGTAGTGTAAATAACAAACACAACAATGACCAAGACTAACATTTTAAATTTTTCCCATCACAATTGTGCGTAGAATTTTAACAAGAAAACATAAGAATAAAGTGGTCGCCAGAGGTCTCTGTTGTCAGTAATAATGTCTTTCTTACGTAAAGTACGAAAATTAACTATGAATAGACCCCCAACTCTATACGGTAATATCGTAGGCACAATGGATGCATCTGGAATGAATGCATGTAACAAAAGGGAGGGATATACATATATATAATGTATATATATAATATATTTATAATCTATTAATGAAAAATATCCTCTGCAGCCGATGTCCGTTAATTGAATGAGTTGAACATTGTACGCGACCTAAGCGAGGTCAACACCATAGCTGCACTGTATTCATCGAATCGAATATCCCCTGTCTTCTCCCTGTAAAAATACGAAAATAAACATTTAAAAAAGTTACTAACTCTGTCTTTCAACTGAAAAAATACGAAAATAAAGATGAATAGCATCAATCAAAACGACTATAATCTTACTACCAGTACAAATCTCTATCTTTTCCATACAAATATGAATAAGTACTCTGCATTTAATAGTTATTCAAGTTCGCGTACAAATTTCGACATACAGTATTTCCAGTATCATATTTTTTTTATCTTTATTTGAGCTACTTCCATTGACAAAATATTCAAGTTTAGGATTTGAAGGTCAGAGTTCAACTGCTCGAATTTTTTCTGATTTGCCTATTCAGGTGTATGACTGTTTGTTTGTATCTTTTATTTCCTTATCTATTTTAAACATATGTCAGTTTTTATATTTTTTTTATATCCTGATTCCGTTTTCTGAAATGTTTTTATTGTATGTTTTACCTCATTTTTTATGTTTTATTTCCACATACGCTGATTCCGAATAGTGAAATAGCTGTATGTCCGTCCCAGATTTCTTTTTATAAAAATGACCTCCGCGGTTGGGATATCACTATCGAGACCTTCACCTTTGTTGGTGACTAACGATGATATAAATAGTGATGTTGATTTCAATGTAGATTTAATGTTATAATAACGAGCATAATCTGATATCACCGGCAGCAACCAGTCAACGGCCAGGGTATCGGAGTACACTACTGTATACATACGTAACCTAGATCGGTAAATGGAAATTACGAAATTATAAATGTCACTTTTTAACGACACCTATTTTTCGCTGTTGCGTAAAAAATGACACTTGGCACCAATTTGAAGCAATTACGTAAATTTTCTCTACTTATCTTCAGTCAACTAGATTCCATCGAGACTTTGAGTTATCGTTTAATGACCAAAACGACCAAAGCATTCTCCGTAATGGGTTAGTGTTCCACCTCAATTCACTGACCTAAATCCTACATACTACCTTCTTTTATCTCACCTCAATAGGTGAGTGGTAAAAAAATCATCTGGGTTCTATAGATCGTCCAGGAGTTTATACCGAAGCGTGCCGCGTCCGTACGTCAGTGTGCTATATATCTCCCGCGTTAGCGTGATGTGTCCCTCACGATAACATGTTGTGACCCCAATGTTAGCGTGCTTTGTCCCCCCCCCCCCCCCCCCCCCCCACGTTAGCGTGCCATGTCCCCCACGTTAGCGTGCTTTGTCCCCCACGTTAGCGTGCCATGTCCCCCACGTTAGCGTGCTATGTCCCCCACGTTAGCGTGCAATGTCCCACATGTCAGGGTGCTGTGTCTCCCACGTTAGCATGCTATGTCCCCCACGTTAGCATGCTATGTCCCACATGTCAGCGTGCTATGTCCCCCACGTGCACGATAGCATGCTATGTCCCCACGTTAGCGTGATATGTCCCCCACGTCAGCGTGCTGTGTCCCCCACGTCAGCGTGCTATGTCCCCCACGTTAGCGTTCTATGTCCCCCGTGATAGCATGCTGTGTCCTCGACGTTTAATAAATTCCCAATTTACCAGGAGTTAATTGTGCCGACGCGTGGCATGTCTCCGACGTACTCAATAATTTACCAGGAGTTAATTGTGCCGACGCGTGGCGTGTCTCCGACGTACTCAATAATTTACCAGGAGTTAACTGTGCCGACGCGTGGCGTGTCTCCGACGTACTCAATAATTTACCAGGAGTTAACTGTGCCGACGCGTGGCGTGTCTCCGACGTACTCAATAATTTACCAGGAGTTAACTGTGCCGACGCGTGGCGTGTCTCCGACGTACTCAATAATTTACCAGGAGTTAATTGTGCCGACGCGTGGCGTGTCTCCGACGTACTCAGTAATTTACCAGAGTTATTTGTGCCGACGCGTGGCGTGTCTCCGACGTACTCAATAATTTACCAGGAGTTAACTGTGCCGACGCGTGGCGTGTCTCCGACGTACTCAATAATTTACCAGGAGTTAATTGTGCCGACGCGTGGCGTGTCTCCGACGTACTCAGTAATGTACCAGGAGTTAATTGTGCCGACGCGTGGCGTGTCTCCGACGTACTCAGTAATGTACTCAATAATAAACTGATGTCAATATGTACTTTTTGTATTCAGCACATTCAACTTTAAAGTAGCAAACTTAAGGCCAAGAAAAATCAGTGTCAAATCGATAACTTTCAGACCTGAAAATTCGATTTATCGAGTCAAATATCCATATGAAAATCAAACCAGTCCACCAGATAATGAAGTGTTAAGTTTAAAACAAACGACCAAACAAAAAACTAACATCGCATGTCCGAGGATATACATGTACGTGCCACGTTTTAGTAGAACGAAGAATTTGACCTTGAACGTCATAGTAAATGAAGAAAAATATTTGTCGAAAGTTTCTATAAAAGGTGTCAGTCTTCGTTTGTTTGTTACGAGACACTAATCAGAGGAGATCTACGATCCATTTTATTCCTGGGAAAACAACGCCAGGCGATATCACCTCCGGCCATTAACTTGTAACTAATTTAATTTGACGAGCACTTTCTTTTTTAAAACATGTCGTTTTCTAAATACAAGTGACAAGTTGTAAAGTCTAAATGAAATCCTGCTGATTATTTCTGAAACTCGTTTTATTGGCGAAAAATCGATATCTGTGTACCGGGTAGTTCAGATTTGTAAACCTTACATAGTGTATATATGGATATATCCTGCTTATCTATATTTGATATAAAGTTTGGTGAAACAATGTGTTTTTGTGGTTGTCAATTTCCCGGTTAAACCCCTAAGGTAGCTAGTGTCAATATGAGGCAGAGGTGTCATTGATGTAGCTGGTGACTAACTTTATGAATAAAATGTGGAAAGCGTCGTCTTTTTTCCAAGAAAAAGCAAAAGAATATTTGACACGCCTTTTACACATATCAGGTATTCCTGAACTAACTAGGGAAGGTATTGACAAACTAATGATTTAATTATGAAGTTCTACAGGATAGTCGAATCAACAATCCAGTGATATTGGCCAAGACCTTCGTCAGACCACCTGGTAGTTATGTTGGAAAACCATACAGAGGGTGACATTCTTGGTTTATCTGACTGACTATCTCGACAACTAATTTGTACTTTATCGAAGAAAAACATTATTGACAGCTCCTCATTCATACAAATGTACATTTCATTGCGTAATTTCAATGGTTGAATGTTGTAAAAATATTTATTTAAATTTAATTAAAATTTTATATAAATATAGTGAAAATCTTCAATGTATCATTCAAACTTGCCATGATGAAAGTTTGCGTAATGACGGACACATTTGTAAATTGTGCTTCTCACAGAGAAAACAATAAAATATACTTATAAAACAACTCCGTTTCCTTTTATACGTATATTCTTTGTTTAAATACAGTGCGTTACCAACGTACGGTATGTCTGTGAATACTTATCATACGTATACTGTTATCTGGAGGCCTACGGCAGGTGGGAGAAGACAGATTTAGAATTTAAAATTTAAATTTATCATTTATCATTTGAAACATACGCTTTAAAGATTTTTTTTAACGTTTTAGGGGAAATATACAATGCTCATTTCATAGCCAGTTTAAAAGATCTGAAAGGCATTTGAAGGTCGTTGTATGTGGGGTGTTAGTGTAACACGCTGATACGATTAACGGAATGTCAAATGAAGGACACTAAGAAGTCAATCTTTTTATCTTTATTCAGCGATGTCTGTTTTAATACAAAGAACAGTGAATCTTTGAGATATCACAGAACTGTGAATCTTTGAGATATCACAGAACTGGAATTTCAGCTGAATCCACACAGGATTATATAAAAGCCGTTTACAGTTTATAACCTTGAGTTTAATTTTCGAGTGTAACTGCACATCTGTATAAAAGAGCTATTTATAGCTGTGTGATTCAATCTAAAGACGTTATTATTCTTACAGTTATAAACTTAGCTGGCTGAACATTGACTGTTCACGATTTGACTTGAACGATTCTTTTCACTCATAATTTTATAAGCAAAACTGCATTTGGGCAAACTATTATATACAAAATAAGTTCTCAATACAGTGTCAATCATTTATATACCAGTATATAATATCAGTCATTTAGATATCAATTAAAACTTCGGTTAATGCGGACAAGAATCCATTTTAATGCATGTCCTTTGTTTAAATATTGTTGTTAATTTAGACATATGTATCATTATTTTTTTTTTATATTTTAATTCCTTTATCGAAAATCGAATTTGATTCCGTTCTTATTTATTTATTTATTTATTTTTCTGATGAACAGAAAAACAACTACATTTTAAGTTAATAAGAAACATTCTGTCGATATCAAGGGAAGTAACTCAAGCTAAGATATTTCATTTCTAGTCGAAATTCCTAACTGTGACTGTGACTCTGTGATAATTACCTGATGTCTCCAGAAATTCTTCTGCGACGAGCCGCTGCCTCAAGGTCATCGATACTATCTGTAAACACAAATAAATAAATAAATAAATAAATACATTTTAGGCATGACCGGATCATAAGGTGATAATAAGGTCTGAAGAAGGAAATGGAATCCAGTAACACAAACTGTGGTCATTTGATTGGTCAGATCATGATTCAGTAACACAAACGGTGGTCATTTGATTGGTCAGATCATGATCCAGTAACACAAACTGTGGTCATTTGATTGGTCAGATCATGATTCAGTAACACAAACTGTGGTCATTTGATTGGTCAGATCATGATTCAGTAAAATTGAAATCTGTGGTCATTTGATTGGACAGATCATGATTCAGTAACACAAACTGTGGTCATTTGATTGGTTAGATCATGATTCAGTAACACAAACTGTGGTCATTTGATTGGTCAGATCATGATTCAGTAACACAAACTGTGGTCATTTGATTGGTCAGATCATGATCCAGTAACACAAACTGTGGTCATTTGATTGGTCAGATCATGATTCAGTAACACAAACTGTGGTCATTTGATTGGTCAGATCATGATTCAGTAAAATTGAAATCTGTGGTCATTTGATTGGACAGATCATGATTCAGTAACACAAACTGTGGTCATTTGATTGGTCAGATCATGATTCAGTAACACAAACTGTGGTCATTTGATTGGTCAGATCATGATTCAGTAAAATTGAAATCTGTGGTCATTTGATTGGACAGATCATGATTCAGTAACACAAACTGTGGTCATTTGATTGGTTAGATCATGATTCAGTAACACAAACTGTGGTCATTTGATTGGTCAGATCATGATTCAGTAACACAAACTGTGGTCATTTGATTGGTCAGATCATGATCCAGTAACACAAACTGTGGTCATTTGATTGGTCAGATCATGATTCAGTAACACAAACTGTGGTCATTTGATTGGTCAGATCATGATTCAGTAACACAAACTGTGGTCATTTGATTGGTCAGATCATGATCCAGTAACACAAACTGTGGTCATTTGATTGGTCAGATCATGATTCAGTAACACAAACTGTGGTCATTTGATTGGTCAGATCATGATTCAGTAAAATTGAAATCTGAGGTCAACGTCAGGAAAAAATGTCGCTGTTTACGGCTGGGATATCACAAAATGTCTGTTTATTTATAATAAGTTCTGTCGCTGTGCACGGCGATATATAACAGAATATTACTTTATTTATAATGAGTTAATTACGTTTAACTTAGGGATAAATAGTTTGATTATGTACATAGTGTCCTCACTGTAATGGTGACGATGACGTATAAAGAGGAGTAGTGGGATTCAATAGACCTAGCCAGCTACTCCTCAGGTGACGTACGATGATTAAACCTCCAGAAAACATAGAACATCGAACGACATCCTATATCATTAGCATATGTTTAAAGATCGTTCGATTTCTGACGTAAAGTACATGTAAAAAGGATTTTATTTGGTTTAGTCAGAAGATGATCTCATAGGTAGACGACCAATAAATCATGACGTTCTTACTCTAACCCATGACATCCGTCTATCTAAACGACAACAACGACGACGACAACAGCGATGACGACGACCACGAAGACGACAACGACGACAACAACATTGACGACGACAACAACGACGACGACAACAACGACAATAACAACGACAACAACGACGACGACAACAACGACAATAACAACGACAACGACGACGACGACAACAACAACAATGACAACAACGACGACGACAACAACAATGACAACAACGACGACGACAACACCAATGACAACAACGACGACGACAACACCAATGACAACAACGACGACGACAACAACGACAACAGCGACGACGACAACGACGACGACGACGCCACAACAACGACGACGACAGTGACGACAACAACAACGACGACAATGACAACAACAACAATTTCCCCCCGTATTATGGTGTTCATAGATACTATAATTGCAATCCTGATAAAGATCCTGCCATGGGGTTGAAACTAGTAGACAAATGGAGACTCAACTATTAAATAGGTATTGCGGTTATTACCCCTACCTAGTACTATAAGTGCAGTTACACACAGGGGACTCGGATCACTTTTGAACGAACAACTATATTCCCATAACATATTTGTACCCGCTCAGGAATAAAGGTCCCTTTGATAAGAAATCCCTTTTCCGGTATAAGTCGGTGTTGTTTGGTCGCGTGATTTGATCACCGTGTTATCGTCACACTACAGTGCGACGCCTTAGTCAAGTACTGGCGATTCAATGTCGTGACGTCATCCGGGAAATAAAGTCTCGCCCTAGTGGCGATATCTAGCCGATAAAATCTGATTGTTATTCCGATAACATAGGCCATGCTTCTCTTATTGTACAGCTTTTCTTATGGGAGGATTGGAGATACGTATATATCTGACAGTTACACAGACCAGGCAGCTAATTAGCATAAAATAAAATCTGACAGAAGAAGAAGAAGAAGAAGAAGAAGAAGTTTCTGGAAATCTATTCTTAGAGAAAAAAAGTGTCTACATAGTTGTATGTCATATTTAAATGTACACCCCTATAAAGTTATATGTAATGTTTAAATGTACACCTCTATAAAGTTATATATCATATTTAAATGTACACCTCTATAAAGTAATATATCATATTTAAATGTACACCTCTATAAAGTTATATATCATATTTAAATGTACACCTCTATAAAGTTATATATCATATTTAAATGTACACCTCTATAACTTAAAGCTATATGTATTAATTAAATGCACATCTGTATATAGCAGGAATGAACAAACTTCATTTTCAGGAAAAAAATCGGATAACAAGTTTGGGCGCCAACACACTGTAATATCATATGGTATATCATGTTAAAGGAGTATTAAAAATTAAAATGTATAAAACTCATGAATATTCATAACGAAACTTGAAGATAAAGTTTCCTTATATAACCTGTAGTGAGAGCGACCTCTGCTGACGAGGTCACACTATTGATCATGTCAGTCGAAATAAATTATTGATCTACGATTCTCAGATGACATAGAACATAAATTTGTGTATGGTACAATCAAGGAGTCGGTGTAACAGGTAAACCTGAATGTTTTATGTTATATTACAAATCGATGACATAAGCCATGAACAGACGGAGACATGAACCATGGTCGTGATTTTCAAAATTTAATCAGGTATTTATAGAGAGTTTTTCATAATGATCGTGTTGCATAGAAGGAAGAAACACCATTATATTTATTGAAATCAATTTTATAAAGAAATCGGCCGTCAATACTATAACCCCCTAATCACAGTTCAAGAATTACATGTTCGTATCTACAAATAAACATATCAAACTCCGCTAACGCTTCTAGAGGAAGTGTATTTCTGAAATAGTTTCTGTTGTCGCGGTCGTTAAAGGTTACGGTTGATCTATATACACTATACTGCCTACATACGGGTCCTTGGCAATCAAATATGTAAATTAACCTGATATCTGTTAACACTTCTGTTTTTCCTTCCTATTTCCCCTTTCGTCGGACATGTTTCCCCCTCCCTAAGAAGACCTTTCTATATGAAAGCAATTCAACACAAAACAAGGGGACATAACTCTAGACACATCAGAGTGTAACTTACCATCAAACACTGGTAGTTGATGACTTTCGTTCATGGAAACCCCTGATGACGTAGACATTTCTTCATAGTCACGTGACCCGATCGATCCTGATGGCTTTCGCGACCTTGTCTTGTTGAATGCGGTCATTTCCATAGTATCAAGTCGGTGGTGCATGCGTTGATCCAATCGCTGCCCCGCGTTCCTGTTTCGGTACGTATCTGAGAGATACCTTTGTAAAATTGTCTGTTTGTAGGGTTTATTTTGAGATCCTGCGTCTAGAGGGGGCTTTAACTGTGTAAGGCTAGAATAATAATCCGTCTGACTCATTGTCGGTGTCTGAGATCGCGAGGGCACCAGTTCCCTCTCTTCGTCATCTTGTTCCATTGGTTCTGACGTCATTTCCGGCTGATTCGAATGTGACGTGTGGAAACGGCGGCTTTCGTCTGAAAACAGAAAGGAGTGAAATGATAAAAAACAGTTTATACCTAACTTTACGCTTTGTAAATGACTTCAAATTCAAAATAAAGTTTAACATTCATAGCAATCAAATGTACATATGGTTTGTTTTGGGGAATAATGTTTAAAACGAATCATTGAGAATCTTTACTTCCGGTCGGGCCATCCCGTATTTTATTTGTCTTAGAAGGCGCTTCCTAACTGGTCACGTGAGCTATATTTTAGTGTGTGCACGATACGACGTTTTCAATGAAAATACTCTGTCTCTAAGAAAATTATGATACTAACAAGGAGATTTTTTGTAAAACATTAACGTTATGGAAGAGTACATAATAACATTGTACTGGTAAACAAATTCTTATATCCACCTCAACAGATAACATTAACTGTATACTGTGAATTATCTGCTAATACCCATGTGTTGATGGCGTTACTAATTTCCCAGAAAGCGATCGTGCCATGTTTCGGGTAATTTCCCGTGGCATTATTCTACTACTGGGAAGATTATTCAACAAATCAAAATGTCGATAGGTGAAGGTCGAGTGTACTTTCTAAAATGTCATTGCAATCAACGCCTTCGTCGTGCATGTGGCCCAGTATGTAGTTGATTGAGGTCCGTAACAGCCTCGCGAATCTGTTCTAATTTACAAACTTCGACACTAAATAACCACCGTTGATGGAATCCATTAAAAGGACACAAAAAAACCTTAACCAGGTCACCGTTACCGATCTCGATCCATATTGACCGCTACACGTGAAGCGTTTTTAATGTATTCTCGTCCTCGTCAAATATATCCTCGTCCTCATCAAATGTATTTCAAGCACAGCTTTACTAGATTATCCTCATCCTCACCCTTCATTCATCATCAGGTCAACCCTCATTGTCGCGATCTCGATTCCCACCAATCCCAACCCCCTCCCTACACTCATCATCCTACATTCAATCAACCAGTTTTTACAACACCCTCAATCCCCACCCTCGTCATCGGTCCCTCAATCCCTCAGCGACCCCTACATCCCTCAGTCCCCACCCTCACCATCCTACAGTCAATCCCTCAGCCATCCCTACATCCCTCATTCCCCACCCTCACCATCCTACAGTCAATCCCTCAGCCATCCCTACATCCCTCAGTCCCCACCCTCATTATTCTACAGTCAATCCCTCAGCCATCCCTACATCCCTCATTCCCCACCCTCACCATCCTACAGTCAATCCCTCAGCCATCCCTACATCTCTCATTCCCCACCCTCACCATCCTACAGTCAATCCCTCAGCCATCCCTACATCTCTCATTCCCCACCCTCACCATCCTACAGTCAATCCCTCAGCCATCCCTACATCCCTCATTCCTCACCCTCACCATCCTACAGTCAATCCCTCAGCCATCCCTACATCTCTCATTCCCCACCCTCACCATCCTACAGTCAATCCCTCAGCCATCCCTACATCCCTCATTCCCCACCCTCACCATCCTACAGTCAATCCCTCAGCCATCCCTACATCCCTCATTCCTCACCCTCACCGTCCTACAGTCAATCCCTCAGCGACCCCTACATCCCTCATTCCTCACCCTCACCATCCTACAGTCAATCCCTCAGCCACCCCTACATCCCTCATTCCTCACCCTCACCATCCTACAGTCAATCCCTCAGCCATCCCTACATCCCTCATTCCTCACCCTCACCATCCTACAGTCAATCCCTCAGCCATCCCTACATCCCTCATTCCTCACCCTCACCATCCTACAGTCAATCCCTCAGCCATCCCTACATCCCTCATTCCCCACCCTCACCATCCTACAGTCAATCCCTCAGCCATCCCTACATCCCTCATTCCCCACCCTCACCATCCTACAGTCAATCCCTCAGCCATCCCTACATCCCTCATTCCCCACCCTCACCATCCTACAGTCAATCCCTCAGCCATCCCTACATCCCTCAGTCCTCACCCTCACCATCCTACAGTCAATCCCTCAGCCATCCCTACATCCCTCATTCCTCACCCTCACCATCCTACAGTCAATCACTCAGCCATCCCTACATCCCTCATTCCTCACCCTCACCATCCTACAGTCAATCCCTCAGCCATCCCTACATCCCTCAGTCCCCACCCTCATTATCCTACAGTCAATCCCTCAGCCATCCCTACATCCCTCATTCCTCACCCTCACCATCCTACAGTCAATCCCTCAGCCATCCCTACATCCCTCATTCCTCACCCTCACCATCCTACAGTCAATCCCTCAGCCATCCCTACATCCCTCATTCCTCACCCTCACCATCCTACAGTCAATCCCTCAGCCATCCCTACATCCCTCATTCCTCACCCTCACCATCCTACAGTCAATCCCTCAGCCACCCCTACATCCCTCATTCCTCACCCTCACCATCCTACAGTCAATCCCTCAGCCATCCCTACATGCCTCATTCCTCACCCTCATTATCCTACAGTCAATCCCTCAGCCATCCCTACATCCCTCATTCCCCACCCTCACCATCCTACAGTCAATCCCTCAGCCATCCCTACATCCCTCATTCCCCACCCTCATTATTCTACAGTCAATCCCTCAGCCATCCCTACATCCCTCATTCCCCACCCTCACCATCCTACAGTCAATCCCTCAGCCATCCCTACATCCCTCATTCCTCACCCTCACCATCCTACAGTCAATCCCTCAGCCATCCCTACATCCCTCACTCCTCACCCTCACCATCCTACAGTCAATCCCTCAGCCATCCCTACATCCCTCATTCCTCACCCTCATTATCCTACAGTCAATCCCTCAGCCACCCCTACATCCCTCGTTCCCCACCCTCACCATCCTACAGTCAATCCCTCAGCCATCCCTACATCCCTCATTCCTCACCCTCACCATCCTACAGTCAATCCCTCAGCGACCCCTACATCCCTCATTCCTCACCCTCATTATCCTACAGTCAATCCCTCAGCCATCCCTACATCCCTCATTCCCCACCCTCACCATCCTACAGTCAATCCCTCAGCCATCCCTACATCCCTCATTCCCCACCCTCACCATCCTACAGTCAATCCCTCAGCCACCCCTACATCCCTCATTCCCCACCCTCACCATCCTACAGTCAATCCCTCAGCCATCCCTACATCCCTCATTCCCCACCCTCACCATCCTACAGTCAATCCCTCAGCCATCCCTACATCCCTCATTCCCCACCCTCACCATCCTACAGTCAATCCCTCAGCCATCCCTACATCCCTCATTCCTCACCCTCACCATCCTACAGTCAATCCCTCAGCCATCCCTACATCCCTCATTCCTCACCCTCACCATCCTACAGTCAATCCCTCAGCCATCCCTACATCCCTCATTCCTCACCCTCACCATCCTACAGTCAATCCCTCAGCCATCCCTACATCCCTCATTCCTCACCCTCACCATCCTACAGTCAATCCCTCAGCCATCCCTACATCCCTCATTCCTCACCCTCACCATCCTACAGTCAATACCTCAGCCATCCCTACATCCCTCATTCCTCACCCTCACCATCCTACAGTCAATCCCCTCAGCCATCCCTACATCCCTCATTCCTCACACCTCACCATCCTACAGTCAATCCCTCAGCCATCCCTACATCCCTCATTCCTCACCCTCACCATCCTACAGTCAATCCCTCAGCCATCCCTACATCCCTCATTCCCTCACCCTCACCATCCTACAGTCAATCCCTCAAGCCATCCCTACATCCCTCATTCCCTCACCCTCACCATCCTACAGTCAATCCCTCAGCCATGCCCTACATCCCTCATTGTCCCCACCCTCATCATCCTACAGTCAATCCCTCAGCCATCCCTACATCCCTCATTCCGCACCCTCACCATCCTACAGTCAATCCCTCAGCCATCCCTACATCCTCAGTCACACATCCTACAGTCAATCCCTCAGTGACCCCTACCCCTCTTCCCACCCTCACCATCCTACAGTCAATCCCTCAGCATCCCTACATCCCTCATTCCCACCCTCACCATCCTACAGTCAATCCCTCAGCCATCCCTACATCCCTCATTCCCTCACCCTCACCATCCTACAGTCAATCCCTCAGCCATCCCTACATCCCTCATTCCTCACCCTCACCATCCTACAGTCAATCCCTCAGCCATCCCTACATCCCTCATTCCCCACCCTCACCATCCTACAGTCAATCCCTCAGCCATCCCTACATCCCTCATTCCTCACCCTCACCATCCTACAGTCAATCCCTCAGCCATCCCTACATCCCTCATTCCCCACCCTCACCATCCTACAGTCAATCCCTCAGCCATCCCTACATCCCTCAGTCCCCACCCTCACCATCCTACAGTCAATCCCTCAGCCATCCCTACATCCCTCATTCCCACCCTCACCATCCTACAGTCAATCCCTCAGCCATCCCTACATCCCTCATTCCTCACCCTCACCATCCTACAGTCAATCCCTCAGCGACCCCTACATCCCTCATTCCCTCACCCTCACCATCCTACAGTCAATCCCTCAGCCATCCCTACATCCCTCATTCCTCACCCTCACCATCCTACAGTCAATCCCTCAGCCATCCCTACATCCCTCATTCCTCACCCTCACCATCCTACAGTCAATCCCTCAGCCATCCCTACATCCCTCATTCCTCACCCTCACCATCCTACAGTCAATCCCTCAGCCATCCCTACATCCCTCATTCCCCACCCTCACCATCCTACAGTCAATCCCTCAGCCATCCCTACATCCCTCATTCCCTCACCCTCACCATCCTACAGTCAATCCCTCAGCCATCCCTACATCCCTCATTCCCCACCCTCACCATCCTACAGTCAATCCCTCAGCCATCCCTACATCCCTCATTCCCCACCCTCACCATCCTACAGTCAATCCCTCAGCCATCCCTACATCCCTCATTCCCCCACCCTCACCATCCTACAGTCAATCCCTCAGCCATCCCTACATCCCTCATTCCCCACCCTCACCATCCTACAGTCAATCCCTCAGCCATCCCTACTTCCCTCATTCCCCACCCTCACCATCCTACAGTCAATCCCTCAGCCATCCCTACATCCCTCATTCCTCACTATCCTACAGTCAATCCCTCAGCCATCCCTACATCCCTCATTCCCCACCCTCACCATCCTACAGTCAATCCCTCAGCCATCCCTACATCCCTTATTCCTCACCCTCACTATCCTACAGTCAATCCCTCAGCCATCCCTACATCCCTCATTCCCCACCCTCACCATCCTACAGTCAACCCCTCAGCGACCCCTACATCCCTCAGTCCCCCCCCTCACCATCCTACAGTCAATCCCTCAGCCATCCCTACATCCCTCATTCCCCACCCTCACCCATCCTACAGTCAATCCCTCAGCCGACCCCTACATCCCTCATTCCTCACCCTCAACTATCCTACAGTCAATCCCTCCGCCATCCCTACATCCCTCATTCCCCACCCTCACCATCCTACAGTCAATCCCTCAGCCATCCCTACATCCCTCATTCCTCACCCTCACCATCCTACAGTCAATCCCTCAGCCATCCCTACATCCCTCATTCCTCACCCTCACCATCCTACAGTCAACCCCTCAGCGACCCCTACATCCCTCATTCCTCACCCTCACCATCCTACAGTCAATCCCTCAGCCATCCCTACATCCCTCATTCCCCACCCTCACCATCCTACAGTCAATCCCTCAGCCATCCCTACATCCCTCATTCCCCGCCCTCACCATCCTACAGTCAATCCCTCAGCCATCCCTACATCCCTCATTCCCCACCCTCACCATCCTACAGTCAATCCCTCAGCCATCCCTACATCCCTCATTCCCCACCCTCACCATCCTACAGTCAATCCCTCAGCCATCCCTACATCCCTCATTCCCCGCCCTCACCATCCTACAGTCAATCCCTCAGCGACCCCTACATCCCTCATTCCCACCCTCACCATCCTACAGTCAATCCCTCAGCCATCCCTACATCCCTCATTCCCCACCCTCACCATCCTACAGTCAATCCCTCAGCCATCCCTACATCCCTCATTCCCCACCCTCACCATCCTACAGTCAATCCCTCAGCCATCCCTACATCCCTCATTCCCCACCCTCACCATCCTACAGTCAATCCCTCAGCCATCCCTACATCCCTCATTCCCCACCCTCACCATCCTACAGTCAATCCCTCAGCGACCCCTACATCCCTCATTCCCCACCCTCACTATCCTACAGTCAATCCCTCAGCCATCCCTACATCCCTCATTCCTCACCCTCACCATCCTACAGTCAATCCCTCAGCCATCCCTACATCCCTCAGTCCTCACCCTCACCATCCTACAGTCAATCCCTCAGCCATCCCTACATCCCTCATTCCCCACCCTCACCATCCTACAGTCAATCCCTCAGCCATCCCTACATCCCTCATTCCCCGCCCTCACCATCCTACAGTCAATCCCTCAGCCATCCCTACATCCCTCATCCCCCCCCCCCTCACCATCCTACAGTCAATCCCTCAGCCATCCCTACATCCCTCATTCCTCACCCTCACCATCCTACAGTCAATCCCTCAGCCATCCCTACATCCCTCATCCCCCCCCACCCTCACCATCCTACAGTCAATCCCTCAGCGACCCCTACATCCCTCATTCCTCACCCTCACCATCCTACAGTCAATCCCTCAGCCATCCCTACATCCCTCATCCCCCCCACCCTCACCATCCTACAGTCAATCCCTCAGCGACCCCTACATCCCTCATTCCTCACCCTCATTATTCTACAGTCAATCCCTCAGCCATCCCTACATCCCTCATTCCCCGCCCTCACCATCCTACAGTCAATCCCTCAGCGACCCCTACATCCCTCAGTCCCCACCCTCACCATCCTACAGTCAATCCCTCAGCCATCCCTACATCCCTCATTCCTCACCCTCATTATTCTACAGTCAATCACCCAGTTTTCACAACACCCTCAATCCCCACCCTCGTCATCGGTCCCTCAATCCCTCAGCGACCCCTACATCCCTCAGTCCCCGCCCTCACCATCCTACAGTCAATCCCTCAGCCATCCCTACATCCCTCATTCCTCACCCTCATTATTCTACAGTCAATCCCTCAGCGATCCCAATACCCTTTATTTCCAACCCTCATTAGCTTGGCCTAATTCCTTCCAGTTACAAATAAGAATACCTTCAAGTTAGGGAGGGTTGAAGGAATTTAGGTTAGAAAAATCTATTAAAATCTTCTACCCCTTCCCTTCCCTCCTCTCCCAGGACCCCCCCCCCCCCCCCCCCCCCCCCCCCCCCCCCCCCCCCCCCCCCCCCCCCCCCCCCCCCCCCCCCTCTCAGCGATCCCAATACCCTTTATTTCCAACCCTCATTAGCTTGGCCTAATTCCTTCCAGTTACAAATAAGAATACCTTCAAGTTAGGGAGGGTTGAAGGAATTTAGGTTAGAAAAATCTATTAAAATCTCCTCCCTCCCAACCCATCTGTTAATCCGACACTGACTATATGTTAGTTAGAACATATCGACAGTAGTCATTAAAGTCAGAAAAAAGTCCCGGATCACGACCCCAGAGTAAACTCTATTAATCCATAAGAAAGCTACTGAAGGATATGACATGATGTTCTATCAAGTGGTTGGCAACCTTCCCACCATCCATACATACAGTGTATATCCTGATTTCAATTCTATATATAACTTAGTTCCTAGGCTATCTCCGAACTGGGGAAGAAAACCGTATCACAGATCAATATGGTTGGTATATCCTTCCGCGAAGATATACATCTTACTTCTAAAACAATTGGTGACTCATCCTGGGAAATATAGATTTCGACATTATTACGAATACGTTGATCCCTAATCGATGGAATACCTACTTAGTGGGTTTAGAAGCGACGTACAGCGTTAAAGGAGCCCACAACCATCAGAGGAAACATAACGCGTGAATTTCAAAGTGATGAAAATGACCAACGATGGTTATTTGTCGAATGTTTTATAATATCATACAGCAGCGATGTCTGTTTGTTGTTTTTGTTTTGTTTTGTTTTGCTTTTTGCTCTTGTTCCCGCCATTTTTTAATTTTTTATTGTTGTTTATTTTTCTTTAAGTTTGATGACACGTTCCAATTGTGAAATAACATCAATTGATGACGTTTTAGGATACGATCCCATTATGAGGCCAATCCTGGTCTCGGCGTTAGGCTCCAATTATAAATTAAATTCCAAACTTGTCTATTTCATAAAAAAACCCCTCTGATACAATGAAAATAAACCTAGTTCATAAACAAAAACTCACAGGTATAATGACAAAATCTGTCGAACGCAAACACTTAAAGTCAACACGTTTTGACTGAATTGGCAAAGTTTTCAAACCGTGAACACCATTCAAAACAGAAATCACCCATACTGAATCCCACTTTGACGTGTAGACGCCTTAGTTCGGCTTGTCGATATCGTTATGGTATATCTCACATGTACTTGGTATCTACATTGTTTTCGTGTTAGTAGGTTATATTGCATGTCCTATAAAAACAAACCCAAATCAACCAATACCATCAGGGAAGATTTCTCTCTTGGAGTGGTAACTTATAAAACAGGTCATACCATGCTTCCGCATTAATACTGCCGGATATTCACGTTCCGGATCCGAGCCGTGTATTATTATGTCGACTGTTCAGTATCGGCCGGATATTCACGTTCCGGATCCGAGCCGTGTATTATTATGTCGACTGTTCGGTATCGGCCGGATACTTTCATTCCGGATCCAAGTCATGCATTACTAGTATTATGTCGACTATCCAGTATCTGTCCGATATTCAGGTTCCGGTCCAGGTCGTGTATTATTGTGTTGACTGTTATATCGGCCGGACATTCTCGTTCCGGATCCGAATCATGAATTATCATATTCACATTCCGGATCCGAATCGTGTTTTATCTTGTCGACTGTGGCTGAGGTTGACACGCTGTCGTCTATCTGACAGAGGGACAAGACGCTGCTTCCTGTTCAACTTCAGAGTGACACATTTTGACATGTCTATCATTGATAGTTTTTAATCCTCCTATTTTTTTAGGCCCGTGCATAAGAACCTCATCATATTTATTTTATCATATTTATTTGATTGCGACTTTCCAGTTCTAAAACAGTCCGTGCAGTAGGTCGTGTGTGGAACTCGTGCTAGACCAGATTATTTCTTGTTTAAATGAATGTGGTCTTTTTACAAAGGTCGATATATAGAGCTCACAATGACGTAGCATTAATAAAATACGGCTTCTGTGTAAAGGTGGACAGCTGGCCCTTGTATACAGGCGACTTTTGTTTTCAAGTGGCCCTTGTATACAGGTGACCTTTGTTTACACGTGATCCTTGTATACAGGTGACCTTTGTTTACACGTGACCCTTGTATACAGGCCACCTTTGTTTATATGTGTCCCGTGTATACATGGGGTCTTTGTGTACAGATGGCCCTTTTGTACAGGTGGCCCCTGTATACAGGTGACCTTTGTATACAAGTGGCCCTTATATACAGGTGGCCTTTGTGTACATATGGTCTTTGCATACAGTTAGCTTTTGTTTACAGTAGGCCTTTGTATACAGGTGACCTTTTATACAGGTGACCTTTTTATACAGGTGACCTTTTTATACAGGTGGCCTTTGTGTACAGGTGACCAATGTATAGTATACAGGCCGATGATGCTTTATTGAAACGTTGACTGTCCATAGTAATCACTACTGTAGTCAATACTGAACCTGAATTCCTTTCAGTCGCCCCATTTCCGCAATATTGAGCTTGTTTTTCAATTATAATTTGAGATCCAAAGCTTTTACGTTTATAAAGATGGGTAAGTTTTTGTATAAGAGCACAATGTCAGCTCGGATAGGAATGATTACCCCGGCCCGCAAGCCGACTCGCTAACCTTTATGCCGCTGACAATAAACACAGTGATATTTTGTTCGCTGAAAAAGCTAATTTTTCAAAGATTTCGATAAATGAGGTTTTTTTTTTATTTCCTTTTTTTTGTCTTGGTTTAAATCTAACTTGAACTTATATGTTTTTGCATATTTTATTGAAAAAAGTACAAAAGAAAATTACTATCAATGGAATATTGATTTCATTTGAAGCAGTGTTCGATGTACCTGTCTTGTACCACGACATAGATTGTGTGTCATGGTAATTTATAGATATCAATCACACACAGAACAGGGTTACAGTGCAGAAACATGAAGGATACGTTTTAATTACGATAACTAAGCATGCTATATACATATAAAAATTCTTCAGATAAGTGCAATCAGCTGAAAATCTATTCATTACGCACACGTTTTTTAATTAGATTTCTATCGACTGTATAGGAACGGTAATTCAATATTTCTTATTAATCAATAATTCAACTTTTATTATTACTGTTTCTTTATAACTTGTTATTATGTACGAATGATACAGAATTACATTATTCTGTTAAAAGTACGAGGAACCAAAATTGTGTTTGTATGGAGTCATTTATCGTCTTGAAATCTTTACAATTAAGCTTTGAACTGCCTCGTGCATAGTTGAACGAAACTAACAAAGCGTTTGTATAACCTTGACCCAGGCACTTTTGTACTTTACTTAATCTCATCAAGAGTTTGCACAACTCTGATCAGCAGTCTAGCATCTGATTTAAATACTCTCGAACTCAGGCCCCACTATCCGGATTTTAATTGATAGGCTAGCCGATTTAAACTAGCATTACTCTTTACTCAATCACAAATTTAATTTTAGGATAAATCTCTGCATTTTTACCTTAATCTCAACCCCTTTTTTTTTCTTGCTCAATAATGAATTAACTCAGAATAAATCACAACAATTTTACCTGAATATCAATCTTTTTTATTAAGATTTTTAAAATTCCTTTTTGCGATAAGGTTGTATTTGAATTATCGCTGTGGAAGGGCTACAAAGCTAAATTACTTCTTCATGGCTATTTATATTCAAAATGTCAAGACTGGCCTTTAAACCTCTAACCAGGGGGCTTGGGTACAGAAGCCAGAGCGTTCAGATCCAATCGTGCTGTAGTGGGGTTTAATGTTGAAATATGGCGTGATAACTTATACCCGGGTATATATTGCAATTCCTCTCCGATAACAAAGACAGGAAACTTTGTATTAGTATGCTAAACGTGAGCGGATTCAGTTTTAATATACAGGTTCGACCACAGGCATTTTCCTATGTTAAACATAAATGCACACAATTCTTCTTTCATTTTAAAAGTTTACACATGTATAACATGATTCCATTTTCGCCGATTTTCACAGATTTAACAGAATAAATATTCACATGTTTAATTGAAGGACCCAGTGGGGTTGCTATTTTAATTAAGATAGGTTTTCTGTGATGTATACTACATGTACCATATCGTGTCGAAAATCGGGTTTAAATGTCTTAGCCCTTAGATCTATACATCTATATCTCGCGCTAAGACATTTTCATCATCATGCAGAAGTCACGTGACCATAGAAACAACCACCAAATGTTACATACTTTTCACTCTAACCACCCTCCAAAAGTGAAAGATATTACACGGTTTATAACTTCTGAAATTTTGATTTAGAATTATTGATATTTTTCAGATTTGTTCTTTCACAGTAAAACATTGAAATGAAAATGCATTTCACATCACAAAGTCATTTCCGCCAAAAAGATCTTGATTTAGGATACACACACAAGTGGAATCGTAAGTACAGATCCAGCAAAAATTTCATTTGTTTAAAAAAATATAAATATATCAGTAGATTCTTAGGACCACGTACTAAAATGGCAGTTCTTTGTTCTAGAAGGAATTACGTTTTTGCCTTTGGAAACCATTCGCGTTTAGCAATGGAGGCCTCGCCGTCCTGATTCTTTAGTGTTTTCGAAATTGTCCGTTCTTAATCTCCGAAACTAAACAAATGAGTTCGCGAGAATGTCATGAGATTCCGGGAGAGACCGTTCGGAAGCCCTCTAGGCATTCATCACGAAGCCACTACTGTCAAAACAACAGGATTCTGCTGGTATTTTTTAGCGTGGTAAATGATTTTTACCCTGACACGGAGTCGTAACAGACCATATATTAAACACACTAACACACAATCAATATGTTATTATTCTTAACACTATCATATCACTCCGCGACGCCTCACGCACGACAGCCCATGAAAAATAAGCTTCCGCGGCGATAATAGAGAACGTTTTCAACGCCGCAGTTAATTGAAGAGCTTGAACAATCTATCACTGTGGCGGGTTTCACAACACTAGTTTTATGGCCTACAGACGGGTTTGATCGAATACACACTCCAATAAACCCGGGTAAACAATATTCAGGTAAAGTGATTTAATGGAGTCTACCGTATTGTATTACAAACAACTTATGATTATACTACGTTTACTTTGTCAAATTATTTCCAATATAATTCTTGCATACAACGATATGTTTTTATCTAAGTATATCACACGCTTTATTTCATTCAAGAGTTGCTTCAAAGATTCGGATAACCGTATTTATATTTTGGAACACACGATAAAGTGGTTCTTAATTCAACTCATTTAAAAAAACAAATGTGCTCATTAACTGATTAAGCACCAAACTTCCTTGCTGTGCTATTAATGGACACTCTAATGGCAGACATAAAAAAAGTCACGTGATCAATCTATATATCAAGACCTCACGCACGTAAACCTACATACATAAATTGTTGTTATATTTCAACACCGTGACGGCTACGATTAAATTGCGGATATGACGTCATATCTATGTAAGTTTAAAAGACGTGACTGTGTCTATGTATTTTGACTCTTGTCCGGAGGAGAGCAGCACGTCACCTCTTGTTAACACGGGACGTTACCCTTCATTTCCTCGTCATTACTTCGGCCATTACAACAAGGATAAAGAACCAAGAAGGATTTAGGATTAGGATTTAGGATTTTTAGGATTTAGGATTCTCAAATAAGAAAGGAAGAGTGGGTACTTCGTGGGGAATCTTTGGTTACATTATGTTTTCTTTTTCTTTCAATCTTGATCTTTTTTCCCAGAAATTGTAATCCGAAGTAAAGCGTAGATCAACATATCGAAAATACTCACCTTCGTCTGAATCAAACAGACTGTCGTCTGAACTAACACTCAATAGTTCAGCATTTCCCGTGACACGGCTGTTGTAGAGCTTGACCCGTTTAGACCATGTGACGTCATCGCCTTTTACTGTACTCTTCAATCGCCGTCTCGCATTTGCAAACCAGTTCGAGACTTGTACGAGAGACATACGAGAATCTCGTGCTAGGATTTCCTTTTCCGGTTTTGAAGGGTACGGGTTCCCTCGGTGATCACATAGCCATTGTTTTAAGGGGCGTGTCATGTTTTGCATGGTTTGTCTCTTCTGTCGCACTTTCATTTGAAATTTGATGTTACTGAAAAGACAGAAAAAGTAAACAAAGATAAATAAAACAGACGAATATATCAGTCATAGTTTAAACTGAACCCGACACAACAACATAACCTGTGTAAAGCGACCTTTGTGAATTTCTTAATTCAACACTCTTTGATTTATTCTTTTATTTGATTTAAACATATTTTATTGTATCTTAATATATACATGGGAATTGGGCACAAGTTATCAAACTTATATTAAGCCCTTTCCCTATATAATTTTACATACATATAATACATTTATTTTTACAAGATGACATATATTTTATTTACATATTTGAGAGAGAGAGAGAGAGAGACAGAGAGACAGAGAGACAGAGAGACAGAGAGAGAGACACAGAGAGAGAGAGAGAGAGAGAGAGAGAGAGAGAGAGAGAGAGAGAGAGAGAGAGAGAGAGAGAGAGACAGAGACAGAGAGAGAGAGAGAGAGTTAAATGAATATAAATGAAGATATAATTAAAAAAAAATCATTATGACTATAGATTATCAAATGAATAAATAATTCAAGTAAACTATTCCAATAAACTATTCCAATAAACTATTCCGATGCCGATAGCAACCCTCTTAAATGATCTATGCTCATTCCAAGCTAATGAAAAACTTGTTGTACCATGAGTATCAGTTTGAACACAATATTTAAGGGCCCACAATAACAAGTGTAAATTTGAACCTGTGTAGACTGACGGTCTTCGTAACAGACGATTTTGTCGGTCTTTGCATTTTCTATTTACAGATATTTCACATTTCACAACGTCGTCGGTCTTTACTGAGTTCTGTTTACACAGGTTTCACATTTCACAACCTCGTCGGTCTTTACAAAGTTCTGTTTACACAGGTTTAACCTCAAATCAGTTTTAAGCAAAACTTGGCTTCCAGGTAAGAGCTGATAATTACAGAATATTATTGCTAATGATTTTATTTATAAAATGACGTCATCGAAAAATGATGTTGCATCGTTTGTGGTTATCACAGTTCTATGTAATTCTTCTCTGACATTTAAAATGCATTAGAGCCAAAATTGAATAAATTTCCTCTATATGCTTAAAGTACATTTTGTACTTTGGCTTGCCCGACAAATAATATCCAAGAAAGACATAATCTGCAAGTTCATAGAAAAGTGCAGTTTTCGTCAGCCCTTTCTTACCGGAAAGCTGTTAAACATTGCAGTTAAAAATATATCCGCGCGCTCTTTATAAAATTGGCTTTATGAACGTTTCCCTTGGAATTTTGCCATTTTCGTGTATAATTATCTTTGCATGTTGCGCAAGCGATCTGCGTAACGTCAAATTGATGTTGTTTTAAGTGGGGCTATGAAATGAAACTCTCTAAACTACGGTCTTAATCCTTTTGAACGCAGAGCTTACAACGTACTCAGTTCAACATATGCAAATTATACATAATTTTAGCTTAAGGCATCCTAGTGCAGAGCAGTTTTGAGGTATAATGATTTGTGTAAAAATCTAATTTGTTAAAATTTCAAAGGATATGTCGCATCATGTTACAAATGAGTCCTATAATTCATCATACATATTTTTATTTGTAAACAACTTCCCGAGACTATATAAATTAAAAAAATCAAGTCAGTAAAGTAAGATCATTATGTGTGTATACGAATTAAATGGAGAATGAAAGAGCGTGGAAGTTTAAAACTAATTCGTCAAACGCGGTTAAATAGACAGATTACTGTACATTGACATAGACCGTCCGGACAGATACAGATATGGACGGACGGACGGACGGGCTGCCGGATCTGACATGAACACAATATCATACTCGTGTTACATGTATATATATTTAATCTAAAAAAAATTAAAATCGAACTGTATTTACCAAGGTGTCTGGTTTAGCCGGTACAAACTCCCACACGTTCCACTGTACTGAGACATTGGTATACCTTTAAATAACTTGATTATTGTCTGCACGTCCTTTACACGTACGTGAGGTGACGTGTACCCAGAGATGTTATTACGTCAACTTATTCCGCAGTTAAATCCTTTCACAATACATTTCTCAGCAGCTTATTACTTTTATTACATTGTGATGAAAATGAGGTTTACGTAAATTATAGTGCTGGGGTGGTTTATACACTTGTAATCCTCAAATCAGTTTATTACAAACCCGCAACTTTAATTATAATTCCTGCCAAAACACCTCCTTACATTTCCGTCGTCCGCCCGATTGAACCCACTCCTCGCATTTATGATGTCAGAGCGATAAAGTAGTTCCTTACATTTATAATGTTCGACCGATTAAACCAGATTCTTACATCCTTGTACAGCGTACGTCCGCCCGGTCTACCGATTAAACTCAACTCTTTACATTTACATTTTTGTATGTTGTCGGAGCACTTTAACCAGTTCCTTACATTTTTGACGCCGGGGCGATTAAACCAGTTCCGTACAATTATGATGTCGGACCGATTAAACCAGTTCCTTATAATATGTATGATGTCGGACCGACTAAACCAGTTCCTTACATTTATGATGTCGGACCGACTAAACCAGTTCCATACATTTATGATGTCGGACCGACTAAACCAGTTCAATACATTTATGATGTCGGACCGACTAAACCAGTTCCTTACATTTGTGATGTCGGACCGACTAAACCAGTTCCTTACATTTATGATGTCGGACCGACTAAACCAGATCCTTACATCCATGTACAACGTACGTCCGCCCGGTCTACCGATTAAACTCAACTCTTTACATTTACATTTTTGTATGTTGTCGGAGCACTTTAACCAATTCCTTACATTTTTGACGCCGGGGCGATTAAACCAGTTCCGTACAATTATGATGTCGGACCGATTAAACCAGTTCCTTACATGTATGATGTCGGACCGACTAAACCAGTTCCATACATTTATGATGTCGGACCGACTAAACCAGTTCCATACATTTGTGATGTCGGACCGACTAAACCAGTTCCATACATTTATGATGTCGGACCGACTAAACCAGTTCCTTACATTTATGATGTCGGACCGACTAAACCAGTTCCTTACATTTATGATGTTGGACCGACTAAACCATTTCCTTACATTTGCTGATGGTAGATGATTAAACAAACTTCTTACATTTACGACATCGTCATATTGGTATTTTAGGACCATACTTTTTTAATGGTGTATAAAGTAAAACCCAATGGTCATAAAAAATATAATTATGCTGTATCTACACGTGAATCAATATATGCCGAGAACACACCACACGTTCTACTGAGTTTGATATCGCTAGGATCGGTCATAAAGTCATAACCCGCATGCGTGTTTATTTCACACCTATATGGTACTGACCTTTCTGTACTCGGGGATAGCTGTATCTATATATACTAATGTCAGCTGTTTCTGTGATTGAGCTGGAAACAGCTGTATAATAATTAACTCGAACAGGGGTTCATCAAGTAGTGATAATTTTGCGCATGCGCGTATCATCTCGAGTTAATGACGTGATAAGTGTATGCAGATGATTGTGGATTTGTAAACACTTGTTTGTGTGCTTTTTAAAACGTTCTAATAAATTTTAGCTGACTTTTTAACGAATTGATTTGATGATTTTATCTGGTTCACTTAGAGAACACTCGTTTGTGTATGTGTGCGTTTATAGTCACATTACTATGGTATTCCGTTAGGGCCAAATTTCCAATATCGCTCCTTCGTCATCGTGTTTTCGCTCCTTCGATCGTGTTTTTGCTCCTTCGCGTTTAGGTCGAAGGAGCGAAGAAGCGATATTGGAAATTTGGCTTTAACGGAACATCATACATCACTTAAAACATAATTCAACTTAATGCTTACAAGTGTATCTACCTTGATATGAGATTTTTCGCTTTCTTTCACGGACTGTTTCCTGTGACAAATTACTACGCAGATCTTCCAGCCAATCAAAAGCGACGTTACAAACAAGGGATGATTTTTTTGGGACGATAATATAATGTGTTCTGTCTATACAAATGTCCGTGATACATGTTAACAGGAAAAAATCATCAGTTATTTCGGACTATAGTCTGTCCACAGTAGTATTAACATACATCTGCTTTACAATTTTTGATCCGTACTGTTTCCGGAAATCATTCTAGCAGTCTCCATTCCAGACCTCAAAAATGTTGGCGACAGATACCTATTAATTCATTTATCTGTAAACCTTAGAAGGTTGTTTTTTCACTCAAGAGAGGAAATCAGATCAGTTCAGTGTAAGATAAATCTCCTGTAATCACTAAAAGTTGAAATACGTTAATAATGCTAATTACACTTGAAAATGAAAGAAACAGAGAAAAGCAAGCGGTTGTTTAATTGTGCCGCGTATATGGAGGGTTGAAGAAATTGCGAAACACATTGCATTCGGAATTTAAGGAATTCGAGCTTTTAAATACAAGTTTCCACGCACAGGCCTATAATCAAGCTCATGGGAGGAGACGGAGAGGTAATTTATTATACATAGAACCAAAAAACGGGAAATTAAATCCGGATCGAATGTCATAAAGATGAGAGGACGATCGTTGATTAGTATTGGAGGCAGGCGAAGTGTGATAAAATTGTGGATAAAACGAGTTTTATGAAGATGGCGCCCTACATTTAAATAACTGGGTTTCGTGTCGTTGAATATAGAAGTTTAGTAAAGGTAAATCTAGATACAGACCTGATTCCGGAAACTCAGAGTTGGCTGGTGTTTCGGTTATTGAATTAAGCATTACAGTCACGTGGTTTGACACGTGGTAACGACATTTAACAACATTATCATCTGAATGCAGTGAACTTGATGTAGTGGTAGATTACATAGTACAATCCCAACCGCTTTGTCATTGTCATCAATACATTCAATATGATAGCGAGTTAGAAAACGGGACTACGATTAACATCAAATACAAGTTGTTGGTCCTCTTTTTAGTTTAATTTGTGTGTGTGTGTGTGTGTGTGTGTGTGTGTGTGTGGGGGGGGGGGGGGGGGGGGGGGGGGGGGGGGGGGGGGGGGGGGGGGGGGGGGGGAAGGGGGGGGGGGATTAAGATTATCTACAAATCAGACAGGATGACAGTAGAAAGAACCATTTTAAACAGCAGTTATCTTAACAATACGATACATTACAATTTCAATTTTTTTAAATAAAGTTCGGATAACACAGACATTAAAATATATCAGTGACAACACCATTCCAATTTCATAGTTTTCAGCTTTTGTTTTTGAGTAATATTTCAAAATGCATGATTTTTTTTAATGAATTAAGACTGTATGGTGCCTTCATGATTTACCAGTGACTGATGGAGTTAGTCCCCTTTAGTGTACCAGTGACAGATGGAGTTAGTCCCCTTTAGTGTACCAGTGACTGATGGAGTTAGTCCCCTTTAGTGTACCAGTGACAGATGGAGTTAGTTCCCTTTAGTGTACCAGTGACTGATGGAGTTAGTCCCCTTTAGTGTACCAGTGACTGATGGAGTTAGTTCCCTTTAGTGTACCAGTGACTGATGGAGTTAGTCCCCTTTAGTGTACCAGTGACTGATGGAGTTAGTCCCCTTTAGTGTACCAGTGACTGATGGAGTTAGTCCCCTTTAGTGTACCAGTGACAGATGGAGTTAGTCCCCATTAGTGTACCAGTGACTGATGGGGTTAGTCCCCATTAGTGTACCAGTGACTGATGGAGTTAGTCCCCATTAGTGTACCAGTGACAGATGGAGTTAGTCCCCTTTAGTGTACCAGTGACAGATGGAGTTAGTTCCCTTTAGTGTACAATCAATTCGTGTTCATTAAAATCGGCGTTATCTATCCACATGTCAGTACCAAATACCTAGTTTATCATTAGATTTAATACAAGTCAAATTGTCGATAATGAAACTCTTTAGGAGTCGTATCATACACAAGTTCTGATATACAGCTCTTTCCAAAAGAGGTCGTCAAGATGGCATCATAAGATATTCCATATTCGGCCTTCCATACTATAAAACATACATGATGCCTCCATGTAATTCAATAACATATCGCCATATATGTAAATTATTTATCCCCGCTGATATACACCCTCTAATATAAGTACATAATATACCCCCACTAATATAAGTAAATAATATATCCCTACCAATATAAGTAAATAATATACCCCCGTGCCATCTCCTTGGTCAACCCGTACGTAGTCGGTATGTGTTTTCTATTCCAGTTACAAGCTGGCCTTAAACTCCAAATCACATATAACGACAGACTTATTCAGGTAAAGCACGGGCTTATGTACAGAAGGTCCATGTCTCCGCGGGTAGCGAACCTCGTCAACCGTTCATTGTTTGTTGTGATAAGAGGAAAGCGACCAAATCGTTTTACAATGACTCGCAAAATAGCTTGGTATTCAGTCACAGTCACGTTCTAAAGTAATTTATTTTGATAAGTGCGAGGTGATTTATCTTAATATCCTTGACCTTTCGATTTTAGCGATTACCTGTGAACGGTGTGGTAATCTTGGTGTGGATGGCGCTTGACCCCACCACGTGAAGTGCCATGTTATGACATGCGCTGAAACACCTACATTGTATTATCACTTTTTGAGGCATGCGCTTTCAACGCAGAGCGTTATTGACGAATGATTCAAAAACAATGCATATGCATGTACGGACTGTGTGTCTAAAAATAGATCATACCAGTGTCCGCGTGGTAATGTAGCTCAGTACGCCTCGATAGCTTTCATGTTTTTATTAATTATAAACTGGATATCCAAATTAAGGATCTACAGTGAACAACAAACAAATAAACAAACATACACGGGATTATCTTGCCACTTTTCTTCGGATCACATGCTTAACGGGATATTTTATCACGTATTTAGAACATACTTACGTCACAACTGTAACAGCTACTAATACACACTTTGACCGGGTTGTACTGGGATATTTTAGCTGAGTCAGCGAGTATATATATATATTCATGTGTGTGTATCGTTGAAAGCCCCGGAGGTGGACGACCTAACTGACCACTGGTCAAGTCAGCTGACGATCTATTGACCGACTTCATATACTGATAAAGCTGGACAGATGGACATCTACAATAAGTCCCCTGTGTATAAGACTCACGGGACTACGGGTTAGAAATAAAAGATTTCGTATGATTGATTGACGATAATTGAACTACTTTTGCAGTAAATGTTGTCGAAGAAAGGCCTCTTTGTTTGAAAAATAATGACAAGCCCTCCATTTCTATTGTGCCGACCTTGACGCAGATATGGCGCATTTAGTTGAACGTTAATGCTATTTTGATAGCGTCGACTTATTCAGGCTTGATGGAACACGATCGATTAACGACACTGGCTTTCATTAATATTCAGTTCACACTTTCACTTAATTGGAATTCCGCTCGGTGTTTCGTTATATCACCAGTTATCGCAGTCCTATCGCAATTTTTGTTTGTATCGCACAAATAATTAACAATAGCGCATGTAGAGTGGCTTACGTTGCAGTTCTGATGACCCCTGAAGGTCACGCCGGAATAAGATCATATCCACGCGCAATTTAGCATTCACTTACCATGTGCTGGATTGAATATAAAAACGGAATTGTCCACAATAGCTGGGTATGGGTCTAGTTCATTCGATCAGCTTATTCTAGACCCCAGTCCCCCAGATACCCAGTCTGGGATTTTGAAGCAGCCTGTATCTGACCAGGGCGATATGTATGTTGCTTGTGTGTACAGAAAAAATATTAATTATATTGCAACTAGACAAAAAGACAGCAGGATCAAAATTGCCAAACAAATGCCCGAGAATACATGGTTACCTTATAAGGCCTCTTTAACAGAACAAAAAGCCGCAAGCGACATCCAGAAAAAGAAACACCACTTCCGGTAACAGGTACACTTGATACCATAGCGAAATCTGTACATTGTTAAAAGTCACCGGAAGAGGAGGAATAATCTCGAACCGGAGGTTATTATGTTCCTGAACGCCACTGATTAGAGGGCATGTTGCCATGGTTACAAGAGCTATCTCGGTGATTGTTACCAATGGATTCGATGTTGGTCTTGTGTTCTTACATGGAATAATGGATTAGTATATCAAGTTTGAAGGCGATCGAGTGTAAATGAGACCCCAGGGGATGATTACCTATATAGGCACACAGGTACATACAATATCGTACCTAGTACTTACTTATATATACACCAATACGTACAGTACATTGTAGAAATAAAAGTAAGAAGTAGGACGGAAAGGAAAGGGTAGATTCCGTTTTTCTCAAAGTGTCCATAGTAAGATTGAATGAACGTCAAACGACAGGCGGTATCTATTGTATAACATGTACAGTTATGACCTTTGAACTCACCAAGTTCGATATCGCCATAAATCATACCGACAGTCTGATATGATGAATCTGCATGTCGGTGGTTTTCTTTGATTTCCTCTAATCAAAACATGTACCTGTCGCTTTCAATCATTTACCACTCAGCATGTGTCTAAGATCTCGTCTGCCAAAAAATCACATCTCAGACCAGCGAGAATATGATTTGAATACAGCTCGACAACTATCTGAAATATTGTCAATCAAACACATATCTCGTGCAAACCAAAACTAATACATTTACTTGAAAATCAGCAAGTACATGTACTTTGAATTTCGTCTGAAAACCTCAAGTCTCGCATGAACGAGACTATAATTTACCTAAAACTCAACCAGTATTCTTTTTTTCTTTACCGACATGTACTTCCATTTTCAGACAAGAAAAGATGCCAGTCATCGATATCATAAACCTAACAAACGGATCAAATCTCGGCGAACATCGTACAAATCTCGCATGTGCGAGAGTATCAGACTGTTCAGGCATGCCGATCAGTTTGGTGTATTCACGACTCAAGTGATATATCAGGGCTGGGAAAATGACGGATGATACGTCATGCACGTCACAACCAGAAAGGTGGACCCAGATGTTCAATCTCGGCATACCTGTATTAACGTAAGATAGGAAAACATTATTTTTATCAAGAAATTCTAACAATCAATACGACTTCTAAATATTGGAACAAATCGTCAAATTATTATTTGGTTTGCATATGTTAACTTCTATATTAGCATGCTATGCTATAAATAGATTGTTCAATAGGTTTATTTTTTTATTTTGTTTAACGCCCTATTAACAGCCAGGATCATTTAAGGACTTGCTGGGTTTTGGAGGTGGAGGAAAGCTGGACTACCCAGAGAAAAAACAACGGCCTACGGTCAGCACCAGGCAACTGCCCCTCGTGGATTTCGAACTCGTAACCCAGAGGTGGCGGGTTAGTGATAAAGTGTCGGAACACCTTAACCACTCGGCCATATCGTTCAAACATGTATCGTTATGTGTTGTCAGCATTCAATTTACCCATTACGTCATTAAAGTTTGAATATGTGTACGAACCGTTTTGTTTCAAAACTTTCCGAATTCCAAACAAAAGATGGCATAATTCTATCAGAAAACTCAATAAAAAAGTCCAGATTAAAAATCTCGTTCTTCTTGGCTAGATTCAAAATAAATTGTATAAGTCTGATTTAATCATTTTCCTTCATCTGAATCATGTTTCGCTATTATTTGAAGTCTTGATTACAACAAAATCTTGTGTAAAATCACTCCCATCAGGAAGATAAATGCGTGTTTGTTCTATTGATGTGAGCTGGCCGACAAACGTCTCAATTACCTCCCCTACTTCTAATATATGTTTATTAAACAAAATAATGTATAATACGTTTCATTTATGGATAATTTACGTCAATCGGGGAACGCAAATATGAATCAAAGGAATAGACACACTCCCAGCACGTGCAGTTGATTCGGCGAGGAGAGAAACCTGTGTGAATACATTCCGTTTTAATCAAAAACACGTGCCCAACCTCTTTACGTGTGCATTACCAGTGCAGTTATGATTTGTTGTGTTGCGATAACAGTTTGTTTTTGATGTCGGACAGTTTTATAATCAAAATCCTCTAATGCGACATGCTTATAGTCATAGCTAACTAGCGCCCCCTATCGGACACTATGTTCACTACCAACTAGCGCCCCCATGATGGTCAACATGCTTACTGCCAACTAGCGTCTTATCGGGCAATCTCTGATCATTGTCAAACTAGCGCCCTCTATCGAGCAATATGCTCACCGCCACCTAGCGACCCCCTATCGAGCAATATGCTCATCGCCAACTAGCGCCCCCTATCGAGCAATATGCTCACTAGCGGCCCCGTCGGACAACATTCTCATCACTTTTTCATCTGTTAATCTCGTAGCAATGTGAGCGCCCTCTGTCGGTCCGAATACTCATATGAGGCGACTAATGTGAAAATCACGTACAGAATTCAGTAGTTTATGCCTTCTGTTTAGTGGTATTGAACAGACTAACATAGATCTGCTGCCTACATTGAGGATCTATATTTTTCTTAAAGTTTTCTTTTTCAAGTATACCTTTTACTTCTTAATGCCGAATCTTGGCAATACCTCGTCTTTAAACGCAGTGTTGAACGTCCTACAAATGAAAATATTTATTACATATTTGAGTTTTATGTATTCTTCAAACGCCGTTTCGATGTAACAGCAGTATATAAACAAGGCCGCGTATATCATTAATAAAAGTTACCAGACCAGGCATTATACCTATCTTCCCTATTTTGAATAATGAAAATGCCGCCATCATTTAATCAGGACGAGTCCATGTTGTGTTAAGGTGAGATAGTATACCTTGCTTGCCAAACCATACAAAATGGGGTTATTATTTTATTCCGACGCAGCCAAGGACTTTTTCATTGACGTACAGAGCTAATGTGTATATCCCGCAGCTGTGTTTGGGTCGCGTAGAACATGCTACCCTTGGTATATCAGTATCCTCAGTAAGTATCACATCGCGAACATCTGTCAGAAGTCAGCCTTACGCAACTCATTATCACGGGCCTCGCGTAGCTCCAGATCGTCAACTGGGTCAATGTTGACTACTTCCTCTTTACCCATAATGCACCACTACTCATATAAATTGGCGAAGACGTAATAGCCAAGTTGCCATGAACACTAGTCAATCAAAACAAAACAACGGTCCATCATGTCGATACTGTCGAAACTTTAATACTATACAGCTAGGTAGTGTAGAAAGAAATAGAAAATATTGATACAACTCCACGTCTGAATGTTGACGTCTGGCAAATATTTAAACCTCCAGTCTGACGTCACGTGTGACGCTTGTGTGAGTAATAAGTCTCTTTCATTTTTATTAAATCTCGTCATGTTTGCCAGCTGTAAAGATGTATTGAAACGTTTTTCTGACGCCACTGTAATTAGTTTCTATATTTACCGTCAATAGATTTCTATAACACCTAGGTGTGCTGACATCTTTAAGAAATGAAATAATTACAGAAACAAAGCCAAAGAGGCAGTTGTAACCGTTTTCATGTTATAAATGTTTCCTGGAGACATGGTCCATGTTATACATGTAACATTTAATTGTCACGTGCATTCCGGCAGGACGAGGTTTTGACATTTTGACCTTGAAAAATCGACCTTACTTACATGTAGCTGCGGTTTCTTGGATACGTCCATGTACATGTAGTATAACTAAATTCTGGTCCAAACACGGACATAAACATGTGTGGACAGGAAAGTGCCGAATCAGCGAAATCTTCATGGCGGTAATAACATTATCGCCTCAGCTCATTCCTCCAGGTAAATTTACCTGTAAAATCACTGATGCATGGAAACCCAGATGTAAAAACTTATCTTTATGTATATATAGGTACATGTTACTGCGCGGCGTATAGAAATCGGTGAGGCGTGATATTAGTGTTTACAACAGCGCAAGATGTAAATTATATCCTTCGTCAATCGATTCCCTCCCATCTAATTCCCCCACCCATCCATCCATATATCCACATCCACCCTGTGTTGATAACCTGTAGCAGGATACTCGGATATGCTCACGTTTTTATCTCTATTTTTATTATTTTGGAATTGTTCCATTCTGTGTTTCTAACAAAACATATCCTCGTTCTGTCGACGGTACGAGGAAAGTGCTTCACAAAGACCAAAAAATAGTCATAGAAAATGACAGTAAACAGTCACGTGCACATCACGTGAAGAATAATTAAAGTATCAACATCTAATCTACCATTATGACGTTAAGATAAATATTTGTTTTTTATCATCATTATCATTATTATGTTTTCTATTATAATTACTATGTTTTGTGACGTCACGATACTTAGCCACAACGATGAAATTAGAACTGAACATTCAAATGGATATCATTGCAAGACACGTTCTTTAAAATCAAAGATGGCGGCGAGCCGACTGACGTCAGAGCATGGCACCTTCCGGTCGATCGATTTTTTTCTAGTTAATTGATAGTTATTGAATTTCCCTGCAAACAATTTTTCCAAAATCCCTCCCAACTGAAGTAATCATTTGCTCAATTTAACTGGACCGCTCGCTGCTAATTGATTATAACAAATTTCCCCAGGTACGGAGAACCAATGTAAAATCCATCACCAAGGTTTAAATATCCAGGGCTCTTTCGCTAAATCATTTCGTCGATTTTATGGTCAAATTGCCAATTCCCAAAAAAACACAGAGTTCTAATGGTGAAATATGGAGGCAAAATATTCCAACTAGAAAGTAATTTATCGACAAACCCAAAAGAATGAGCGGAGATGTTCCACAAAGTATGGAAACTTGATACCGACAGATGAACGAAAATTGCTTCATGTAAAAGTAGTTTTTCTCGATTTAATGGGTCGGCGTGATTTGATTTATTATCGATAATTAACGGTATAAATTATAATTGTCGAAGTGAGATACGGGACGTCACAATTTCACTGCGGTCCAAAGTACACGTATATCAATCCTGTTCATTCGATAAACTAAAATATTTTTTGCATCCTGCAGTCTTTTGCGGCGATCAAATTCAAGATAATGAATTTTGCTACATTATGAAACCGAGTTGGAAATGAATTCAAGACAAAAATAAGAAAACGTATGCTTTCGAAGTGCTTCGAAACTTAATTGATCTCCATTCGGAACACTTCGGTTTAAAGTTGGGCATTTTCTCAATATCAATAGAAAATAGCATGATGATTACTTATAGTATATACTGAACATTTGATCAACTCTGAGAGAGGGGTGTAACTAAACCCTTTGTAATTTTTACGCTTCAGAAAAATACTGAGCACTAATTAACAACAGTCGATTCGTATCTGCTCTAGCTCGCCCCTTACACGATGCAACAGGTTTACACGGAATTAAAACAACCCATGCGTGCTGTTTCCATGGGAATTCACATTATCAAAACACGATCCGATTACGATAGTTTCGTATTTTGCCAGCTCCAAGCTATCATGAGACTCATTTGACACTAGGTGTCGGGAGTTCATGGCCAATTACCGTTGTCTCTTGGGAGACAATACCGACGAGTAATATCTATTGGACCAGTTCATAGTACGGGGTTTTTAATCTTTGAAAGCATGCAGTCTGGAATCTGTAATCTCTGTTTGATGTACGAGGCGAGGACGGATATAAAACAGGTATCTTCTCGTGTGTACGCTTAGCAGATAGTCGGGCCAAGGTTGTACGGTCAGTCAACGGTCACTGTCTGGTCAAGAAAGTTTTAATCCTTTTGGCACAATGCTGAGGAAGGAAGTAAAAATAGACAGAAACCTTTCCTCGTGCCGTATCACGTTTAATGGCGAACACTCTACGTTCACCCCATAAATCTAATTATAATACGCACGTGGTTTTGTTTCTCTTCGCACATGTGTTTCCAGAGAAATTTCTCTTGGCAGGTTTCTTATAATAAAACATGTTATGATGATACCACGCTTCACACGAACACGAACTGACTTTGGTACAGATGGAATTTATAACGGGTGCAAGGCAGGTTTTTAGAAGAGGATAACATGCGGATTTATTGTTAACGATTGGATAGAAAAATGCGGAGAAAACATGATCACTACGAGATAATCTCGATCCCATTATAGATTAGTTATATGAAATTGTCTCCGCACGTACGGTGTTGCTAACATAACCGGCCAATTTTGTCTTGTTACACGCGTTGTAATGGCCAACAGCTGTGCACATTGGGTCGATAACGCTGCTCAGCAGTGGTCAAGCAGACCATTCAACTGTGACCTTTGGACCCTGGTCAATGACACTCGAGGTTTCCATTCATGTTTATTCAGTGCTCGAATTTCTATCGATTTGTCGATTTATGAAACACTTTCCCTTAGAATATCTATGATGAACACGATTGGTTTATAAGAATTTAATTACATTATTTCTGGTGATGCTAATGGGATATTTGCCTAGATATTTATAGACCAATTCTTATTATAAAGATATAGCTTAGGTGTATATGATACATAACCTACCTCCTCATACAGAAGATTTCCTCTGCGAGAAATGCTGTGATGGATTGAATTTGAAATCATCCACACCATGCCCAGATGATATCACACAAACCTACACATATATCGATGACGAAATTTGCAATAATTAATGTTCACATAAATTTATGACGATTTTGGAGTAATCAATGTTCACATATATTATTTACGAAAGTTGGGGGTGATCGAACATGAAGTGATAGAAAGTTAGCGAGTCACGTGACAGACACTAGTGGTGTGTAAGCCACAGCGGACAGCGACCAAGGAAAATCCGGCCAGTTTTATAACACAGCGGTCAATGTTCTCAGCTATGGTCAGTTACACGACCTTGGTCAGTTACGGGGTTAAATGTCCGGCCAATTGAGCTATAGCTCCTAATACAGGTTTTGAAAGTTTTTGTCGAGTTGCTATCGGGACATAACATAATAGGACGCACTCACGAGTCTTGGACGTGGTCAGTTTCGGCCGGACATTCTCTGGCCAAAGGTTCACTGACCGTGAGTGTTAGGGTAAACATTGAAGTGGCGGTATATCAGGACCTTCACACCTAATAAAAGGGGACGCGATTCAGCACTGATACGGCGCGGAGGACACAACTGGACATTGCTACCTGGTATCGGTATTGGTAAACACATGGAATCTACTTCCAAGGGGAGACAATCAAACATTATCACAATCAATCAATGTTATCGCAAACATTTATCATCGACATTAGCTCAAACCACATTTACACTTGTTGTCGTTGTGATGTTCGCTTGCTTGATTTCATTCGTTCGTTTTATTCATTCATTTGTTTACTTTATTTTTCGTTCCTTTATTTGTTTCTTTCTTAATTTATTATTTTGTTATGATCACAACATCGTTCGTTCAAATAAATTTGAAATTTGCATACTATGTGACAAGGACAATTTAATTGAAACTGACAATGTTGGATATTAAAATGTTTGTCAGTTGGTGGGTGGCGCCCACGTAGGGGTTCGGGAATTAGACTTAACTTTACTTATGGAAGCATCGCGTTATTCATTCAAAGTCGAGAACGAGTTTTTCCACGGCGGGGGAGTATTTAACCCTGGTAAAATACTATCCGCATTAGCTGGGATCGGTTTAGCGTGACACCAGTAGCAAGATGTCCCGGGATCGGTCCTATCAACTGACCAGCTTTATCAACCGACCACCCGTATTAAACGACCGACTTCTTTAACTTAGTAATATTACCTGTGTAAAGCGATCAACTATATTGTCTTCTATAACCTGTGTAAGAGACCAGATTATCTACCGACCAGCTAATAGCCGATCACCTGTATAAAGCGACCAATTATATTGTCTTCTATAACCTGTGTAAGAGACCAGATTACCGACCGACCAGCTAATAGCCGATCACCTGTATAAAGCGACCAATTATATTGTCTTCTATAACCTGTGTAAGAGACCAGATTACCGACCGACCAGCTAATAGGCGATCACCTGTATAAAGCGACCAATTATATTGTCTTCTATAACCTGTGTAAGAGACCAGATTACCGACCGACCAGCTAATAGGCGATCACCTGTATAAAGCGACCGACTATATTGACCTGTGTAAGAGACAGGATTACCACTTTACAGCAATACGAGATCGGATTTTAAAGATACCCATTGAATATAAATTCTTTCACTTCATATCATCAGGACAACGTCACGCAGAGTTTACAATTTAAGGCATTCGCTGCCGAGTGTCAACAGGTGAACTCAATACAATGCATACCATTATCGCAAGGTAAAAAGAAATAGATTAGAAGAAAATATTGAAGGTTTAGTGATCTTCTTTGGGGATCTGTATTTGACACTTAAAGTAAAGGTAAATGCTGAAGATTTAGTGATTTACTGTGGCGATCTGTATTTACAGTAACACTACGTCAATGTTTCTGTAGGCGATAGTAAGAAACCAGCACGGGAACACAGAGGAACCACTGGGCGGGAATACAAGACGGGAAGACAGGGCGGGAACAGAGGGCGGGAACAGAGGGGGAACACAATAGGAGTACAGGGAAGGAACACATCGGGAGTACAGGGCGGGAACACAGCGGGAATACAGGACGGGAAGGCATCGGGAGTACAGGGCGGGAACACAGCGGGAATACAGGGCGGGAACACAGCGGGAGTACAGGGCGGGAACACAGCGGGAGTACAGGGCGGGAACAGAGGGGAAACCAGTAGGAATACAGGGCGGGAATACAGGACGGGAAGACATCGGGAGTACAGGACGGGAACACAGGGGGAACACAGGGGAGAACAGGATGGGAAGGCAGGGCGGGAATAAAGTAGGGATACAGAGCGGGAACACAGCGGGAGTACAGGACGGGAACACAGCGAAAGTACAGGACGGGAACACAGCGGGAACACAGCGAGAGTACAGGACGGGAAGACAGTAGGAATACAGGGCGGGAACACAGCGAGGCGGGAACAGAGAGCGGGAACACATGTTCAGGCGCCATTATAAACAATGTTTCCATTTACCGTTCTTTGTTGGGTTTTTTTTCAAATGTATGAGGGTTTGGATAATTGTTGCTTCAAAAAAACCTTCAAATTCTAATAAGAATATACATTCACAAGAATCAAGAATCGGCAATCAAAACATTACATAACTTTCTCTCTCTTTTTAGACGTATGAAGTGTTTGGAACGTGAAGTCTGTAATGAACTACTGTTATCTCTATGCTCAGCAGTTCAAGGATGTACGCTATAATAAATGATAACCTTGCCGAGGAAATATACACACTTTTGTTTATCTTATGTTTCATTAAGGAGGCATGTGGTGTTTATTCTGTCTACAAAAGATCTAAAGTAAGAGGACATGCATTGTTAACGTCTGTATATACCGTATCTTTTTAATATCGATGTACTTGAATCTTTAATAAAATGTTTCCGATTCATTGCTGGTGACTAAGCAAAAGAGTTACATGTGAGGGAGGTAATTCTACTAAATAGGGATTTTAGAAATAACTTTTACCCAAACTCGATAAAACCAGTGGAGAGATATTGGTTGTTGAAAACAAAACCTTGTCATATTGAACGCTTGTAAATGCAATAATGTTAACAACAAATGGTATTTTCCTTTCGTTAACACATTGATTTTCATTACTTCATTTACACAAGTATTTAAAAAGAAATCAAAAGATGCGGGTAGCATGCCTTTGAATTCTACGGTAGCTGATTTCGGCACATTCGCGTTGTCACACTGTCGCTTTAGAGGGGGTGGGACAAACGTGACAATGCTCGATACTGAATGACCCTGGACGGAGAGTTTCTTCCAGGGCAGTTATCCTAAAAAAATATAGAAGGCGTGCTATCTTCATACTACCATAACAGTCCCCTACTTGACAAGCATTAAAAACCGCTGATCCGCGTAATGAGAGCGCCTACAAATAATTATATACCAATCAATTAATCGATTCATAAGTAGTTGGTACTGGGCGTTACCTGACACGCTGCTCTCCGGTCAAACTGAGTTCAAACTGAAATTGAGCAGACGGAATATTGCGAGAGTCTCTAAAAACAGCTTGTTTTAATTCTTGTTAAGTTTTGAGGTGAGAATTTAAAGATACGCTAGCTAGACCTTTCATATGTACATTGTACCTTAATAATGCATGTGTCACGTTGAACAAAGAAATGCAATTTAAGACCTAACTACAGATCTTTTCCACGCCGAAATTAGGATTTTTACATATTTTACCACATGTCATTATTGTTTTATTTACGAAAATCAAAATTATTTTTTTAATCAATGTATCTTAATTTTATTGTCAATTAAGCGAATCGTGGATCACAAAATGCTGGGATCATAAGCCATCTTGTTGCGGCTGTATCCTTTGAAGTTCAAGTTAAATTCTTTATTACTTTGAAGATGCACATTGCCCCAATGACTCTGGATAGTATGGGTCTTGTGTGTTGCTCACTGAGGTGGTCACCAGCTACTACAAAGATACTTCGCCACAACATGTCTTTAACTGTCCACAACAAACGAACGAATACCTTGCTGTGCCACTTATTTCCAATTACACGTTACTGAAGCAACACAGAGATCGAAAATAAGTATCAAAATTTGTCAAAACGGAGGGGTCAGGTTTCGCTAAACAGACATGTGTCTTTAATCCAAAAGATAAGAATATCTTTTTTTTCTACCCACGTTTCCGAAAAGACAATGACATGCACCAATAATTATATCACTGACAAAAGAATTTCAGAGACAATTTATTCTCTTTGAGAGTGACGTGTTCGTACACCAGTCAGAAGTAGCTATACACACAATGTATGACTAAGCCGGTGGGTCAAGGACGTGTTAAACATTTATTTGTTAAGACGTAGCAGACCTTTGTATGGGCCTTTTAAATTTTATTGAATTCTAAAAATAGCTGCTGATGACATTGTGCTTATGAAACAATTTTAACTTTGTGACACGGGATAGATCCATTGCCAAACAAGCTAGTTATGAAGTCTAGTCAACTTTCAAACTGTTGTACGATGATACTTTGGACGAATTCTGAGAGGTTTCCCAATAGTTTACACGAGGTGAACACCTTCAATAATCTATATGTTCGTAATCCGAGCTCGCGTCTTCGACCGAAGGGTTTTGATAAAATGGAAAAATCCGAAAACGGAAAATTTTTATAAACATTAACATTCCGAAAAGGTAAGATAAAAGAAAAGTATTTGATATTCCGATTTCATTTTTTTTTAATTATTTTTTGACGCAAATATCCAGAACAAATGTGAAAACTGTTTTCTAGTCATCTGGAAAATAATACGTGAACGTGGAGTTTTAATCTTTTATCCGGAAAATAGGGACGTTCGGGGTCTAATGAAGCACGCGCCACTCATTACACAATAACACACCGCTCAATGCGTTAATTCGAGTTTGTTATTAATAAAACAGAACTCAGAAAAGGCCGTGATAGTTTATATCGTCGTCGGCTGAGATAAGGGGACGCGGTGGCCGAGTGGTTAAGTTGTCCCGACACTTTATCACTAGCCCTCCACCTCTGGGTTGCGAGTTTGAAACCCACGTGGGGCACTTGCCTGGTACTGACCGTAGGCCGGTGGTTTTTTTCTCCGGGTACTCCGGCTTTCCTCCACCTCCAAAACCTGGCATGTCCTTAAATGACCATGGCTGTTAATAGGACATTAAACAAAATAACCAAAATAAACCAAAACGTCAGCTGAGAATGAAGACTTCCAGTATTAGATGGGTATCTACTTATATAAACCAGGACAGGGCATACAGAAAAGGCTGACTCTTTCCACCTTGTATCACTATCGTATTTTAGAAACTCTATCTTTGTTTTAATCACGTGACAACGCTATTGGCAGATACCAATTCATACAAGACACGGCATTCAGTGTCCTTCTTTAATCAACCGGACGTATAAACGTATACACATCCGTGTCACGCTACTTCTTCACGTGCAGAGGTAATTGTTATCACGAAAACTACATGTAATCGTATCCGGAACCACTTAAAAAGAATTCATCTGTTAACATGGTTTCGGTTACTATATGTTATAGTTTCTGGGTTAAATATTTTTAAAGTTCACCTCCCGAAATGTCAACGATTGTATAAAGATTTATATATATGTGTGTGTGTGTGCGTGTGTGTGTGTATTTAATAGTATTTCATATGGTTTGATGGATTTCATTATTCACCTCACGAAAAGCTATTAATTGTATATTATATCAACCCCCTCCTTTCAAACTCCGAACTTTCTCGTTTCAGTTACATTTTACAGAGGTATCCCAATTCACGATGTGTGCTTGTCTTTTTTTTTAATAAAAAACGAACTAGATTATCTAGGCAAACTAACGTTTTTACTGTAGCGCCGGACCTTTTTCGTTAATTCTTATGCAAATTTATGCGCAACTTTGTCAGGTATGAAGATATTGTGCCAGGCAATGCTATTCGTATAATAGGAATTACACTGCCCTGGTGGATTTAGTAACATTCTCGTAGCCTTAATTTCACGGTTTACCGCTTAAATTTTAATTTTGGTAGCACAGATTTTCCTGAAAAGCGAATATATTAATTCAAAGAAGGCGGGAAAACCTGGTTTTCCGATTTAAAAAAATAAACACTTTCGTCATGCATGCGAACACGTCGCTTTAAAATGTTGATTGCTGTTACAACTTAAAGGTGTACCGTCGACTTATCACGGCCTATCAATACCACGTCAAGGTGTTTAAAGCCACGTGCATTGTCTGTTCCACTCTGCAGCACGGTGACACATTACACATAAAACATGTATTCCGATTACATGTCTATAAATAATTCATGTCGAAACACACTAATAGATCTATACATACACACACATTAACTTCTTTTCTGCTGTATTTGTAGCCGAAGGAGCCGAATCGACATAAATCCATGATCTACGCTTGAGGGATTATAAAAACATGCTGAAAGCGCATGCGCAGTAAACAAGGGACAGGGGTATCTGAAAACTCACAAGGTCGGCGTTATTAAAAGGTGTATGAAGAAATGAAGTTAAGCGCAATATCTAGGATAGATATTTCCCAAATCCCAAATCATGATTTCTTAATTGCATTGTATTTATAGAAAACTTTTAAAGTCAAACAGATCCAATCTACGATATGTAAACAGATAGCACGCAGTCTCCGACATGTAAACAAACTCAGATATGTACACAAATGCCGAACCTCTGGAATATCAAATTTTCAGACTTTGAAAAGTCGACAAATATTCAGTCTCTGAAATGTCAACAAATGTCAAGTCCCTAATGAGTCAAGCGATAGGTTAACATGTAAGACAAAGAAAATTGATACGCCAACACAAAATAGCCCATGAGAAAAATATATGATTACGTGTTACGAGTGCAATTGTTCGTGCAATCGACACGTCTCGGTCAGTTCCGTTCATTCTCGGCACGTTTACGGAATTGTCCGAGACGTAGCGATTGTGTCTTTGAACGTGTTTTGCTTATCCGGAAATGACGTCACATTTCCAGAATGAATAACTGTATCATTGAATACATAAAACAATGCAAATATGTACATTTTTTCAAAGCACAACCGATGCTTGAATATTTTCACTTTTTTCGAAGGTTTGTTTTTTAAAACACGACAATAGTTTCAGGTAAGCATATATTTTACGGTTCCGCTTTGAATAAAGTTACAATATGAATACATTATAGAAGGCATTCTTTAGCGTTTCCTGCTGTGAATCAAAGCAATTAAGCAACCTCTCTCCAGGCAACGGGGGCGATATTGATAGGTCCTCGCTAATATCGATACACAGACATACATCTAAACAGAGAATTTAGCAAATAATGACACAAGAAATTAACAGAGTTCGTGCCTGGAGCCGAGAAATCGATGTCCATGTTTACATACGAGAGGACTCTAGACAAAACAATCCCGGATTCTATACAAGGTTCTAAAGATGATATAAACCTATCGTTACAGTGATTCCCGGTACATTGATATCCGGAGGTCCGCGTCAAAGTAGATAGACTTACACAAGTCAATATATCACAGATTCAGTGTTTGTATCAACTGACCCAGCCGGCGCAACTCGGTTATAATAGATTTATTCACATGTTACAAGCGTTCAGTTGATGGTTATATATATATATATATGTATTGATATATTCTAGGAATTCGTTTGAATGTACTAGTTACGTTGTAGACGTGATTTCTCAATATAATACTTTGGCAAATATGATTTCACACGATACATAACTTTAACCGATTCTGATTTGTAATGACAAAGGCCTTTAAAACTACTACACGTAACCTTGACGACACCCTGTAATATAATTAAAGTCTTGGTGACATTGACGAAATGTTACAGCCGACTAATGACACACATATACAGAGCTCTGAGAATACCGACACACCTCACATACCGACACACCTCACATATATCACCCCCCCCCCCCCCCCCCCCCCCCCCCCCGTTATATCAGTAATTACAGGTTTCACAGTAACACTATTTAAATATCAAAAATACAAACTTTGTCCTTTTATAAAATATTGGTGGTTTTAACCGAGGTTAAGGGGCCGAGTCGATACAAACAGATTTGCTTTGACGTTGAGATACGACCCGGCACTTGTGTGTATTGTATTTAACTATACAGTATCGTCCCGCCCCGGGCAGACATCTATCTACACAATAACTCTCAGAAAGGCGATATTTTTCACGACCTAGTCAGATTTATCTTTAGCGCCACGGGACATAAAGTTGATGAGTCAGCTTGTTTGGTAAAGCACACGCCAGCGGTACCCCCGGGGGAGCGGCACCAGCTGTACCCCGGGGGGAGCGGCATCAGTCGTTCCCCAGGGGGAGCGGCAACGGCATATGATGAACGCGACAGAAAATATGGCGCCAGATTTCAGAACTGTTAATATGGGGGTGATCTCAAAAGGATAATTATTATATGTAGTACAGGGATAGTCTCAAAAGGTTAGTGTGGACTGATGTACGGTATACTCTTTTGAAACAACCCCTATTGTTTACAACAAACTCTGGCTTTGAGATTTCCCCCTGATACAGTGACTAGGTGCCTAATAATTTAGTTTCTGTATTGTTTAGTTAGTTGTAGAAGGTTTTCGAAGATCTGTTTAGGTAGAAAAAAAATATATTTGAATTGATTGCTGAAGCTGAATCCCTGACTTCTACATCAAGAGCTCAGACTAAACAACGTGCACTCTATTCAATTTAAAGATACAGCTCTGTATGTGTATATTTGTGATATTTCAAAAATTAAACCCAATGAAGAAATTAATTTAAAAACCATTTGTTATAACATTAAATTAAATTTAAAAACCATTTGTTATAACATTAAATTAAATTTAAAAACCATTTGTTATAACATTAAATTAATTAAGTCGATTGTGTTACTACATATCCCGGAGATGGTTGCATTTCTGTCTGACATCATATATAGTATACGTCCATTTGTACATCAACGTCACAAACCGTCTCACGTGACAGGGTACCAACTACAATACAGGTGAACGGATTTGAAACAGGAACACCGTAATTTAAACGAATCGTGTCAGATTGAGGACAAAAAGGTACATCGATATTTTAAAAAGATTACCGACTTGTACTTAAAGTAGGTCAAACTGTTAGAGATTGATGGCGAATTCTACAGCGCATGATGGGTACGCTCGGACTAACATATCAAATACATTGTACTCAGAAATGCGGGTAAGTGCCTCATGGAGCATTGTACTGGATTTTTGGCACGTTCATATTCCAGAAACCTTTGATAAATAGATGATTATTGTTTAGACTTATTTTCGGAAATTTGATAAGGGGCAATATCTATTTTGCTTCAATAGATTAGTTGGCGAGAAATTGAATTATAGTATAAAAAAATAGCACTGACCCAACGACCTACTTCCGTTTAATTCTGCGTGCAAACGTAGCAAACACGGTAGTTTCGCATCTGACATCTGAATGAGAGTCGGTAGTTTCGTATCTGACATCTGAATGAGAGTCGATAGTTTCGTATCTGACATCTGAATGAGAGTCGATAGTTTCGCATCTGACATCTGAATGAGAGTCGATAGTTTCGCATCTGACATCTGAATGAGAGTCGGTAGTTTCGTATCTGACATCTGAATGAGAGTCGGTAGTTTCGTATCTGACATCTGAATGAGAGTCGGTAGTTTCGCATCTGACATCTGAATGAGAGTCGATAGTTTCGTATGATACATCTGGATAACGGCCCTGATGGTGGAAGATTTAAGCCATGCCAAAAAGGAAATCACGAGGATGAGAAACACGCGTGACTTTCCCCCATCGAGTTTTGTATACAGATTGTTACAAATTACAGACCGCACGGATTTGTCGAAAACAAACGCATCGCGTGCATATACTAACACAATAGTTAATCTCCTAAATACATTTCACTTTACTAAATACAGAACTAATGTATTAAAGAGAGAGAACGGGCAAAATAATTAGAATAAAAAATATGCTGTATGTTTTGTAGGGAGATGGGTTATGAACACGCATGTGTTTATATTGACGAAGTATGGTGGTGTTTATTTCTGTAAATCAAACAAACAAACAAACAAAAGACGAAACACACAACACCGACATATCCTTGATGTTCAATTTTGAACACTTCCCTTATTTTAAATTGTAAAGCACTATATTACTTTATAGAAACAGAGTTACGAAGAAAAAAACATGATTTTAACGTGGCAATAAACAAAATGTTTGTTATTTTTCTGTCTTAGAACGGCCCTGTGATAACGCCCCGTACTGTACACAGTATAGGTCAATGATCGATAGCACCAAGTTCGGTGAAATTGACAGACAACTTCCTATGTATGATCGATATTTCTCTTCCATATTGATATCACTTGTCCGGAAAACTAAGGGCGTATTGATATATACGTGATACACACTCCACCACCCGACCACGGATATGCATCCGCCCGTAACCGGAAGTATAGTTCAATCAAGGACTTAGATATAAAACAATTCGCATGATATATTCATTCGTGGATTGATAAACTGGAAACTTATTCAGATTATTTACTAAAAGTGTCTGTAATAAGACAAGACTATCTACTTCCCTCCCAACACTTCTGTTTAGTTTATATTCTAGAATCGTGTATTTAAAAACGTTACAATGATTTCAATAAAAACATAATTCTAATACACACCTTGGACAGAGTACACGAAAGTACTATATCAGCCGACCAACGAATAGAGAAAACAACACAATCACCAAGGGAAATGAAGAAAAAAACAAATAGACAAATATGTCAATAGAAATGTTCATTGAACTCCGTAATTAAATCATTATAAGATTATGGAGAACTATTCAAGACGTGTGTAAATTATTGACCTGGTGCGACCTTTCAAACTGTTTTCCATAATATAAACTCTCGAGCAGAAATTATGTATCGTCAAGGGTATGTATCCAACTTATATCGTTAGTGAACGTAAAACTGTGATATTACCGGTGTTTATTTAGAAAAGACTTTTAAATATTTACAAAAAGCATCAACAGTGCTCGCCCGACATGGAAGTACTGTAGCAGTGTTTATATGCTTGTTTCAGTGTTCTCGCGGTATTAGAACGCTTTGTATTTATCTCCTCACGAGAGCCATTGTCCTTTGTTAGATCTTGGAGCCGACAATAATAAGGGGTTCACGACCCAAACTGATGACTAAGGATTTGTTCGTGAGAGGAAAGAGGAAAGAGCCTTGACCTTGATCTCTACACACAGCGCGAGCTCAGGGACAACGTTCCTGTCAACCGCAAGGGATACGCACGCCCGTAATCCTATTTAACGAGCGTCCTGTTGACGGTATATGTTTAACCATGTTAACTACACTTAAATACCAGGGTTGTCTTGCTAGGCCATAAATGTAACTTAGGGATGTGTAAAAAAATCATTGTTTTATTATAATAAACAAAAGATTACCCACAAGAAACGTTGCCTTGAAACAAAACCGTTACATGTATTCTAAATCAGATGAGAATGTGTTCCTAAAGATTTCCCCTATTTCTTAAAATTTTAATACTTGTTTGTATTTAACAGTTAGCTTCCTGTGGTAGACATGTACAAGGGTTGTCGTCATATAACTCCAATTAAAACGAAATACAACACGAAACATACAACAATGTAGATTTTGATATTGATGTACAAGTTCTATAACGAATGCATATGCTGACTTTGTGAGATGAGCACATCAAAAGGAAAACCCAACCTTGTTAAAAATCGTTAAAAAAATAAAGATCAATTAAAAATCAAACGAGTTAGTTGAGTTGCATGTATCTCTCTACACAATTTTTGTTGTTGTTGGTTTTTTTTTTTACGTCGAAACAAATAATTACGTGCTCACAACGACTGATGACAAAAAATATAAAAACTTGTTTGAATAAGTATTCAATATGACGATTAAATCTTGTTTTGTAGATAGACTACATCAAAGGGGCCTCGAGTTACACACATACAGATGTAATATACGAGTATAATGGAGGGAAATGACCTGTGTCTTCTATATTTACCGGCTGAGTCATGCAGACGCGGATTGTAAAACAGTTGAAAGTAAATGATCGTTATGACTAAATTTTGACTTATGACTGTATAAACGTCAGGCAGTAAAGAGTACTCGACTAATAAGTGTTTTGTGACCTTTGTTCTAAAAGCTATGAAATAAATTTACTTAAGGAAATAAGGAAACAAGATATGATAGATCAGATAAAATTTCCGTCTAGGGAAGATGAGCTTCACTTGACATCAGGAGACACCAAAACAAAAGGAAATACAACAACAGGAACTGAGGAGACATCAAAACTAAAGGAAAGACAACAACAGGAACTGAGGAGACACCAAAAATAAAGGAAAGACAACAACAGGAACTGAGGAGACACCAAAACTAAAGGAAAGACAACAACATGAACTGAGGAGACACCAAAACAAAAGGAAAGACAACAACAGGAACTGAGGAGACACCAAAACTAAAGGAAAGACAACAACAGGAACTGAGGAGACACCAAAACCAAAGGAAAGACAACAACAGGAACTGAGGAGACACCAAAACTAAAGGAAAGACAACAACAGGAACTGAGGAGACACCAAAACTAAAGGAAAGACAACAACATGAACTGAGGAGACACCAAAACTAAAGGAAAGACAACAACAGGAACTGAGGAGACACCAAAGCAAATAGAGATGATGAGCTTCCATTTTTTTTTTCATTTTTATTTATTTATTTTATTTATTCGTAGGGAGGTGGGGTGTTGGACTTTTCCTAATGCATTTATGACATTTAAAATCATAAAATGCCATGCAACTATAATGTACGCTTGAAACAAATAGAAGCTTTACAGTGAAACCACGTGTACTTTTTCGAAAAGTGAACTCAATTAATGCACGGGTCAAATGAACTGGAACCCGGTAGGCGGAGACTACAGGAACAGGGTATATCTGTAGACAAATTTACACGGTGCTGGGTATTTGGCAAGCGTGCCAACTTTTCATCTGAAAACTAGTTTTCCATACTGATAGGGCACTGGCATGTTTATGAAAGAAGAAACACATGTTTGAGAGGTGAAGGACTTTATCAGTCTACTATTAAACTGACATCCCCCGACAGGATGATTTTATGTAATTGTGTATACGTGATATTCCCACTCTGGCTATACCTATGTACATGTCTATTACTAGTATCACAGACGTTGATACTCTACTTCACCAAAACGAGAAATTCCCAACGCCAAAACCGAGGACACCATTTATCATTCCACACACAAGATATCTTATAATCCATAAGGAATGGCTAATCATGATATTATTTTGTTTTTCTGGCATTATTTTGATTACAAAACAAAATCTGATATTGTTTTGGTTAAAGACAATTCTAACATTGTTTTGCTTAAAATATTGTTTTTTTTTCTCACATTGTTTTGCTTGATTTTTTTGACGTTGTTTTGATTAAGATGTTGTTTTCTGACGTTGTTTTGATTAAGATGTTGTTTTCTGACGTTGTTTTGATTAAGATGTTGTTTTCTGACGTTGTTTTGATTAAGATGTTGTTTTCTGACGTTGTTTTGATTAAGATGTTGTTTTCTGACGTTGTTTTAACAAATTAAATTAAGTCAGATAATACTGGTAATATCGTTAGTGTGGCAGTCTCCGGTACAAACTGGTGTCGTTTGTATTCTATTGTCTATACTAGGTACGTAATTATGTACTTACATTTAATATTTATCTACAGGTTCATTAACAATTCATACTGACAAGTCACTCTCGAGTCAAAATATGTATATCTTATTGTTATCTGTCAGGCGAAAAATAACGTTGATTCTGATCAAAGTTTCTTTTTGCGTTTTTAAATATTTATAAGAATTGATCGACCTATTTTGACATGTTCCAACCGTCTGTGCATTTACTTGTACACATCAATGTATTTGGACAATTTAAGCTTTACCGTTAATCAAACAATAACTTAAAAGCTTGAAACAAATAAAATTTTGGACCTAATTTATACGATGAAAAGACTATTTATAGCCTGAGACAAGTCAGTCCAGAAACGTACGAGTTTTGTCTCGATTTGGATGTTGTTGATTCCATTAAAAACTAGCCGAGTAAGCTGATAAAGTTGGGAACACAAGGCAACAACGACTATCGAACATGTCATTGAAATCGGCTTCCGAACGTATTCCATTAAAATCGGCTTCCGAACATATGTCATTAAAATCGGCTTTCGAACGTATGTCATTAAAATCGGCTTCCGAACGAATGTCATTAAAATCGGCTTCCGAACGTATGTCATTAAAATCGGCTTCCGAACGTATTCCATTAAAATCGGCTTCCGAACCTATGTCATTAAAATCGGCTTCCGAACGTATGCCATTAAAAATTCACATTCGTTGCCATTGCTAATTGTTTATGCTGTCTGTATTGAATTGTTTACAGTGCGAAAACATGGCTATAAATTGAACAGCTGTCAGCGTCGATGCTGCGTTTTGTTATGATGACTTAGCATGAAACAAAAGTGTTTATGTTATAGATATCTAATTAGTAGTATTGCCATGGTATTATACAAACTTAGATATTGAACGTCAGCGCTCAAGTATCTCCCGCCTATCTCAGGGTTCATGGACAAATTTTATCTTATACGTATCAAGCCTTCATTCAATATGTATAAACATATGCAGTAAATATCTATAGCATCGATTTCAGGATACAGGTATTTTTTTATATTCCTTAATTCTGTATTTTCATTCCTACATTATGATGTAAATTGAGAGTAAATGCATACGCCTAGAATGAGAGGTGTATGATGCAGTTTGTGTTATGTTTGGTTCAAAACTCTATCTAAATCTCAATTTCTACTGTGGTGGCACAATCCAATAAATATCATCCGAACTAAATCATTAGTGTCACACAATACAGCGCGCGCTGAACTTCTAAACTATTTATATGTTTTAAATAAATACGGATAATACCAAAAACACACAATGTTCGTATTCTGTAAATCATTTTAAAAGGACGTACTTTTATCACAGGAATGAACAGCCAGATAAGCCTGTACTTTTATGTCAGATTTCATTCCACACAGTTTTTCCTGTGTCGATCTTGATTCTATTTATAAAGCTGACGAAACCAATAACTACTCTAAATATAGACATGACGAAAGCTTTTGAAACTTTGTTAGTCTCACCATAAACCCAAAACGCTGAAAAGTTCAATGAAGGCGACAAAGAGGCGATATTATTCACGATAAACATTTTTTTTATCTAATGGTTGTTGCCTACGTATTTGTGTTTTTGTTATGAATATTCATGACTTATTTACTCTCCTTCACACGTTGACGGGGAATACTTGAAATACATGATTACCTTGTCAAAACAACATTACTACGTCATTGTTTACTAATCTATTCATTTTGGGGAGGTGTCATCTGCTTCTTTCCTTAGGTTCCAATACACTCTTAGTTTCTAATTGTCTGAAGTATCTATTGTTTTCAGCTGTGTGCATTGTTTTGTTGTAGATGTTGTTTCTATTTGTCTGAAGTATCTATTGTTTTCAGCTGTGTGCATTGTTTTGTTGTAGATGTTGTTTCTATTTGTCTGAAGTATCTATTGTTTTCAGCTGTGTGCATTGTTTTGTTGTAGATGTTGTTTCTATTTGTCTGAAGTATCTATTGTTTTCAGCTGTGTGCATTGTTTTGTTGTTGATGTTGTTTCTATTTGTCTGAAGTATCTATTGTTTTCAGTTGTGTGCGTTGTTTTGTTGTAGATACTGTTTCTATTTGTCTGAAGTATCTATTGTTTTCAGTTGTGTACGTTGTTTTGTTGTAGATGTTGTTTCTATTTGTCTGAAGTATCTATTGTTTTTTATTTGTGTGTGTTGTTTTATTGCAGTTGCTGTTTCTTTTGTTGTGATCGAATTTTCTTGAAACGGTTTTGGTTTAGAAATGTCCGATCAGAGAATTCTAATTTAAGTTTAGGATTTATTTCTTCGCTGCCTCTCGTTTAGATCTCGCTAGATGATGATTTTCCCCCCTGATTTGGCGTTATCGATTTCTGTGTATGCAATATCTTAATTTAATAAAGAGTTTGATTGTTATCCAAATTGAACGATTTCCAAAGTTTGAGTTTAAATCTGGATTTGATATTTCTGGTAATAGTCTGCTTGGGCTTGGTACCACGGGAGAGATATAGATTTGTATTAAGTTGTGTCAACCTGCCAACATTAAAAGTGCACGCTCAGCTTATTTTAATACAAATTGTTATGTTTGAGCATTAGCTGCGTGAGAAATATGAGCTCGATACTTAACGTTTTACCGATCAGACCTGAGTTGGTAAATTGTTTCGTACACAACAGTTTTATTTTAATGCGATCATAATCCGTATAAAGAAATCAACAGTATTGAAATTTTAATCCGCGATCCGCATTGAGGGACATTGCGTAATATAAGAAATAGGATTACTCGACTTAAAGAAAAACAATATTCATCTCTAAATACATTAAGTCAATTTTAATCATGGAAGCTTTAGTAAATTTTAAACTGTAGTCGTTAAATCTGGTACAACTATAGTGTTTCCATTGGAGCTAGTTCCAGCTTTGGAACGTGTCGGAAACAATTACACAAAGGACAGAGTTTAATTAATGGAAGATTTTCGACTTTTCACCACAGAATTTAATTTCAAACATGACATATTTAAAGCATTGGGACGTCGTTAGTGGTTTTTGGTAATGACTTTTGAGACGTATTACTTCAAATATCGTAAATCTTGTCTTGAAGCAGTAATTTGATTTCCAAGGCATTGCCTTTGATCAATTATACCATGGAATAATTTTTATCTGCTGTGGCAGAATGCGCGATAAATGTCAATGTTCTTTTTTTTTTATTTTAGAATTGATCTTTTTATTTCCTTTCCGTAGACCACGTGACACTAGTTTGGAATGACTACTCGGAAACAGTCACGTGGTCAGCTAGATTAACTCACTTATCATTACGACAAAATACTGCTCGGGTTCCAAAAAAATAAAATTTAAATGCATTTTTATCGATAAAAAATACTATCAATCAGTATTTTCCCCTTTATTTCTATTTTCCCTCATAATTTAACTTTTTCTGAATAGAATAATTTGTTCAACAGAATTATACATGATATTGTAAAATGTTTAGATTGATAAACCAAGACAAACTTTGAAACCCTGAAACATTTACACGTTTCCTTCATTCTGAAGATCCTATTCCGGCCGTTTAGGCTAAAGGCGAATACGCTATTTTGTATTAAATTCCGGGCGTTTAGACTAAAGGCAAATTGGATCCGAACGTGTACGTTAAAGGCACATCCGCTATTTTGTAATCATGTCGGTATCGAGACTGCTATTCAATATAAAGTTGTCACCAGCGCACTTTTCCTTAATAGAAAACAAACATATCAAATTTCATTCTGGTTGTAAGAAAATTTTAATAAAAAACGAAAAAATCGCAAAATAATAAAAAAAACATGTTAAGTGTTCCTTTAAATGTTATTCAGGATAAAATATAAAAGGAACTAGGGCGACAGTACTGCGACTTCCCACAGAATAACAAAACGCTGAGCAGGTGGTTCGGAGGGGAAACTTGACATCAAATTCATACAAAAACTCTGTCAGGTGATGCGTCACCTCAAACGGAACGTTCAAGTATGAGATGTGTCCTTTTAGCCGACGTGCACATTTTATACAAATTTGCTGACACAAGGAAAACTGGTTTTGTGTAGCAGGTCATGTCAAGCTGCAGCCGAGAGCACAGCGTATTGTCTATAGGAGAAAACCTCTATAGTCCGGACACTCAATATACTGTATCAACTTATTACATACAAATCACAACCTCAGAAGTGTAGAAATTTTTAGACCGGATTTTTTCAATATAGAGTATGGAAAAGACTGTAAATATTATGTAATAAAACCTTAGACCACAATATACCAAAAAAACGAGGAAAATCTATATAATGGAATTTTCGAAAATTTGAAAACTGAAACCCTGAAAGTGGATTACGGAAATCTTTTAAAAATCACTTTCTTAGCATGATGACTGTATCGCAAATCCATCAATGTTATGACAAGAAACATGTCGTTATTTTCGTTTGGTCTGATGATAGCGCGTGCAAACATTCTCAGATAATCTGTCAACAACGTTATTTACACTTGTGATCAACAAACACCAATTAAGTAACAATATCCGGTGTCATTGGTACACGTGTTTACCTGATAGTATAATCAGACTGCTACTTACTAAAGATTATACAGCCATTGTCAGTTATCTGAAGTTACTTACTAAAGGTTATACAGCAATTGGTCAGTTATCTGAAGCTACTTACAAATGTACTAAAGATTATACAGCCATTGTCCAGTTACATGTATCTGAAGTTACTAACTAAAGATTATACAGCCATTTCCCAGTTATCCGAAGTTACTTACTTATGAGTATACAGCCATTGCCCAGCTATCTGAAGTTACATACTAAAGATTATACAGCCATTTCCCAGTTATCTAAAGCTAAAGAACTGTAACTAATCACCATGCAATCGATATCAGCTGAGAGTTAGAACATATGGGCTATTTTATCTGTTCGACATCGATCAGCGTACCTGCGCATGGTTTCCCCATCAAACTCAGTGATGAACGAATGTCAATGCTGGTGAAATCGGCGGTACTTGATAAAATAAATATCATTTATAATCGAAACAAGAGAGCATTGTCTCAAAAAGATACTCTCATAGTTCACATGGAATGTGTTTACGAGCTATAATTACCTGTAAATATCGCTATCGCACCTAATGAATAACACGAGATGTTCACGATACTGTCACCGGATTTAGTAATAAAGAGAAAATAAAAACAAAAAAATTATAATTATAATGTCGCACTGAGCTTGAGGCTTGTATGTACGTATTAACAGGTGGGCTGACAACTGGTAACCAGGCGGGGCTGGGGAAGGTAACTAGTGGTTACCAGATAAGGTAGATGACTACTGGTAACCAGGCGAAACTGACGTGGGTTACCACATAGGACTGGGTTAGCGGACTACTGGTAACTAGGCGGAACTAAGGCGGGTAACCACTAGTTACCAAATGGGACTGGGTTAGGGAACTACTGGTAACCAGGCGGAACTAAGCCGGGTTACCACTAGTTACCACATAGGACTGGGTTAGGGACTACTAGTAACCAGGCGGAACTAAGGCGGGTAACCACTAGTTACCACATGGGACTGGTTTAGGGGACTACTGGTAACCGTGCATTTTAAGGTTAGTGTCCCTGGTTGATATCCTGGCGTTGTTTCATTAAAAGCCGTGGATAGAGATCAATGCTCTGTTTTATGTAAGAGTGCAATAATGTAATAAGTCAAGCTTCTAATTTGAAATCAATTATTTGTTTTATAGTCGTGTACAGAAAGCTATACTGGTCAAGTCATTTATCGAATTTTAATTAACACGGCAAAACTAGTCAATAAATCGATAATGCTTGCATGAGATTTTATCAGCAGGCACAACTAGGCGATAATAATGTATAAGTACATGTACGACCTTCAACCTGCCTAGGCCTCCAGCTCACATTCGCCAACAAACACAAACTGACCACTACGCTGTCAGTGTAAGGCATGTCATACTGACCATTGACACCGAGTGACCAATACAAGTGTCTATTCTACAGCGGCAGAGGTCTTAAAGGAAAAGTATTTTGTAAAGACAGGGGGCTGTAACCGAAAAAGTATTCGAAGGACAAATTGCGTTAGAGGCAGGTGGTATGCAGAATAGGTACGCCTTTGTGGATCCTTGTCAGTGACGGTGGATTGAGTTGTGTCTGTGTGGATCCCTGTCAGTGATGGTGGATCGAGTTGTGTCTGTGTGGATCCCTGTCAGTGATGGTGGATTGAGTTGTGTCTGTGTGGATCCCTGTCAGTGACGGTGGATTGAGTTGTGTCTGTGTGGATCCCTGTCAGTGACGGTGGATTGAGTTGTGTCTGTGTGGATCCCTGTCAGTGACGGTGGATCGAGTTGTGTCTGTGTGGATCCCTGTTAGTGACGGTGGATTGAGTTGTGTCTGTGTGGATCCCTGTCAGTGATGGTGGATCGAGTTGTGTCTGTGTGGATCCCTGTCAGTGATGGTGGATTGAGTTGTGTCTGTGTGGATCCCTGTCAGTGATGGTGGATTGAGTTGTGTCTGTGTGGATCCCTGTCAGTGACGGTGGATTGAGTTGTGTCTGTGTGGATCCCTGTCAGTGACGGTGGATCGAGTTGTGTCTGTGTGGATCCCTGTCAGTGACGGTGGATCGAGTTGTGTCTGTGTGGATCCCTGTTAGTGACGGTGGATTGAGTTGTGTCTGTGTGGATCCCTGTCAGTGATGGTGGATCGAGTTTCGCATTAATATATATGTTACGCCTGTGTGGATCCCTATCAGTGTTATACAATATATGCGTCTGCGTGCACTGACCATCTGCCTAAATACTATCCGCCCAGGGTGAAGGCCGCTCTGTCAATTTATCGCCTGCATAAACATCCTGCTCGTTGTTAGCTGTTATGATCGGCGTACTTACATCGTTTACGTCACCAGCCTTTACTCACGTGTAAAAAAGGCAAATTACTCTCCATGCTCTTTGATAGTCGTGGGAAGCGTGGTTTAATGTCGACTTATTATTATTATTTATTTCTGCAGATCAAAACATTGGGAAATGGCGTTTCATATAAGGTTGCTCATTTGATGGTTTTTTTACGGTAATGATCTGAACGAGCTTCAACCGGCTCTTTTTGACAAGTTGCAAGTGAATTTGAGAAAATTTATCGTTACACATCCTGAATGATACATCTCCATTTCAGCATGCTTATCTATAGGAAATGGGAATATGCACAGGGACGAATTCCCAGCCACAGAGTCCGTCTATGCATTTTAGGTATCGGACACACATACGTACAGTGGGTTGAGGGTTAGTGCCAAGTTTCAGAGTTTGGATGTTACACGAACATTACCTGATAACGTACATTGTAGTATTAGAGACGGAACAGGTTACTGGTATCCGGATTAGAATGTGGAAGTTTGCAAACGTGATTCTACGTCAGTCATATGTGTTTCAATACTCGCCACACATCAGAGAATCCCAGCTCCACAAACAACAATTTATTTAAAGTTTTGTTAGCTTAACAATTCAAAAATCATTTTTTTTTATAAACGAAATTGCAACATTTTTAAACGGCCAACCAAAAACCAATATCTGTGTCTTATATACATGTATATTCATAAACTCATTAATGTCCACTACACGCAATCGTTCAGTTAATGGTTGACATTAATATTCCAACAAGCTTTCTGAGAAATATAATTTTGGATCCTTATCATATAAAGTTGATAAGACTTCCCAACCCTCTTGTAAAAGTGATAGAAGCACCGTCCAGACAGCTAGTTCCGGATAACACGGATAACTCGGTTACATACACTAATACACCTACATATTATAATTCAGTCTCATCTCAGATATCTTGAAAATATCTCCGTGGTCGAATTTGACATAAAACGCGTCCACAATTTTTTTTTTTTTTTGTCGAATTTGAGATAACCTGTATCTTGACAGGGAAATCCTACCCGTCAGTATCAACACACGTAAATAATGACATTATCTAAATAATACCGTGATGTATATCTAGGTATTGATTATATCTTTGTTGTAAATCAACTATACATGTACCATTTTTCGGCATTCTTTTGGGCCCGGATATGACGCGACAGGTGGCGTTACTGGTCAAGATAAAGTCTGTGATTGGTCAATGTGCAGTTAAAACGAAACAAAGTTAAGATTGAATGCAAGTTGAATTTTCAAATAACACCTTATAAAATTATATTCTTGATTCAAATGCAGTCTCGTTATCACCAACAAGGCCTCAAACTGAATGTTGTTATCCGTGCTGAAAAGTAGACTTCGTTAATTTATTTCACCAGCAGTTTTACATTATAACCACCAGCATTAAAACTATGCCGTTTATCTTTTTAAAGATACTTTTCATAAATAATTCACGAATACATTGGACACTTAAATAAACTGAAGGTGCATTTAAACTATTTATGAAGCAGGTTTTTAGAGAGACTTGTGTATATATACCAACAGTATATTGTCTTATTCTCTTTAAAGTCGGGAGGCATTGTGCTGGAAGTCTAAAGCATGTCACATACAGTCGTTCTGAAGTCATTAAGTCCAACAGGGAAAAAAAACTCCCAAAGAATAGCTAACGACAATCGCCTGTTGTATCAGACATATTGTACCAGTCAGTCATTGTCGATTTGAGTCGTAATCTAGACCTAAACTTTAACTTGTAAATCGTTAGACGACCTTAAACATGTAACGATTGCACAAAGCGAGCCTGACACACCATTCGGTAACTCCCTAACACCCAATGACGAGCGTTTTTATGAGTGCGATCTACGTAAACTATTCAGAGGTTATGTGAATTTATAGTCAGACTTTGATGTTTGATAGAAACGCTACTTCAACAACTGTTAATAAGTTTGTTGAAAGACTTTGGAAAAAGTCTAAACGAGTATATATGATTTGTTGTATTCCGCCATTTGAAAGATTTTACTTTTTTTGTGCGACGTCTAAACACACGTGTGTGTGTGTCTGAGTAAACATCTGAACATTCACGTGTTATAAAGTCAACGGAGAAAAACACGTGTATGGAAAGGAATTGATGGCTATACATTGTCTGGACTAGCTAGTCGTTACGATGTACGGAAGGGTTTTGTTGGGTGTAAGGAGGGAGAGGGGCTGTTATTTGAGGGTCTGTACGGACGGGTTTTGTTTTGGTCATCTGATGAAATACGCGAGCCTAAGATTTCTCAGAGAGGAAAATCTATTTTTGGAAATTATGAAATATACTACAATATCTTTCTTTTAATGCATGGAACCCGTATGTTGCAATGTCATACAATTACCGTATCATTATATTGAATCAACTCCCTTTGAAAATCACTGAAACTTAGGAAATGAGGATTTAAAACAAAGAACAAATTCTGATGGGCTGACAAACAATTCATGCTCAAAGCATTTTGATTAATGAGAGGGAAAAAATCTGATCGGGGAACGGTCAATGAGTGTCCTAACTGAATTGTTGTTGATATATGACTTTTATTGTTGTTTGTGTTCTATCGTGTGCACGTCACGTGACTATTGTAATTACTCTACCTTTGTTTGTAGATTTACAAAACAGTAATCAATTTAGAATATTGCAAAGTCTATCTGATATATGGGCGTGCTATAAAAAAATAAAAGCTGTTGGCAAATGATTACGAAGTTGGTGTATGTAAATATACGTTCTATTTGGATACATGTACATTCAAAAACAATATCAGACACTTTTAATTAAATAGCTAGCGTGGGTAGGGACGTACTGTGTAATGATCCAAGTGACAAACAAGAAGATACAGCGTACTATATTTTCACCTGTGTGTTCCACAATAACATTACTTTATACAGCTTGTTTGACGGACCCGTACAGAGAGAAGCATAACGTTTATATAGTCCCAGTAAAATATGGATGTTTTACATATTCGTGTATATGATATTGATACAAAACGGATATTAAAGTAAATTATAATAAAGATATACAAATTTATATGTTAGTTTACTCTTATTTCCGGAAATTTTGGAAATAACTAATGTCAACAAATTACCTCCATTTAATTAATTGATATTGGTCTTGCGGCGCAGGTTAAAAGGGTGTCACCACGGGTTCTTCCTTTATAAAATCTGAAGCCATGGTGATCCCTAATAAATATTTTCCGGACATTTTTGTTGTCCTAAGTAATAGATAGGGGTTTAAATTTCCATTTTTATATCTTTTTTATAGATTCTGGTTAAAAACGTACTTTAAAACGCGGAGTAAGTAAAATGGGTCGTTGACCTGATTTGAAATGTAATGAGGTAGAGTAGCTCTGTTATTGGCGCCAAATCGAGGGATAGTTAACAGTTGACACAAAAACGAACAGATGGAATAGAAAGGTGTGAGTGAAAGGGAAGGAGAGGCTATCTATAACAAGTTTGTGACACGTCTCCAGTCTGTCGGATATTAAAATATGGATGAAAAGTATCCATTTATAAACCTACATAGTTTAAACCTTCAACATATACAATCAACAAGAGGAAGATTGAAATAGGAACATGTGTCACAGACACTTATGTCAACCTGTCACCATTACTAAACAGGTGTCACAGACACTATGTCAACCTGTCACCATTACTAAACAGGTGTCACAGACACTATGTCAACCTGTCACCATTACTAAACAGGTGTCACAGACACTGTATGTCTACCTGTCACCATTACTAAACAGGTGTCACAAACACTGTATGTCAACCTGTCACCATTACTAAACAGGTGTCACAGACACTATGTCAACCTGTCACCATTACTAAACAGGTGTCACAGACACTATGTCAACCTGTCACCATTACTAAACAGGTGTCACAGACACTATGTCAACCTGTCACTATTACTAAACAGGTGTCACAGACACTGTATGTCAACCTGTCACCATTACTAAACAGGTGTCACAGACACTATGTCAACCTGTCACCATTACTAAACAGGTGTCACAGACACTATGTCAACCTGTCACCATTACTAAACACGTGTCACAGACACTATGTCAACCTGTCACCATTACTAAACAGGTGTCACAGACACTGTATGTCAACCTATCACCATTACTAAACAGGTGTCACAGACACTATGTCAACCTGTCACCATTACTAAACAGGTGTCACAGACACTGTATGTCAACCTGTCACCATTACTAAACAGGTGTCACAGACACTGTATGTCTACCTGTCACCATTACTAAACAGGTGTCACAGACACTATGTCAACCTGTCACCATTACTAAACAGGTGTCACAGACACTGTATGTCAACCTGTCACCATTATTAAACAGGTGTCACAGACACTATGTCAACCTGTCACCATTACTAAACAGGTGTCACAGACACTATGTCAACCTGTCACCATTACTAAACACGTGTCACAGACACTATGTCAACCTGTCACCATTACTAAACACGTGTCACAGACACTATGTCAACCTGTCACCATTACTAAACAGGTGTCACAGACACTGTATATCAACCTGTTACCATTACTAAACAGGTGTCACAGACACTATATGTCAACCTGTCACCATTACTAAACAGGTGTCACAGACACTGTATATCAACCTGTCACCATTACTAAACAGGTGTCACAGACACTATGTCAACCTGTCACCATTACTAAACAGGTGTCACAGACACTGTATGTCAACCTGTCACCATTACTAAACACGTGTCACAAACACTGTATGTCAACCTGTCACCATTACTAAACAGGTGTCACAGACACTGTATGTCAACCTGTCACCATTACTAAACAGGTGTCACAGACACTATGTCAACCTGTCACCATTACTAAACACGTGTCACAGACACTGTATGTCAACCTGTCACCATTACTAAACACGTGTCACAGACACTATGTCAACCTGTCACCATTACTAAACAGGTGTCACAGACACTATGTCAACCTGTCACCATTACTAAACACGTGTCACAGACACTATGTCAACCTGTCACCATTACTAAACAGGTGTCACAGACACTGTATATCAACCTGTCACCATTACTAAACAGGTGTCCATATACTAGTCAACCTGTCACCTATTACTAAAACAGGTGTCACATACACTGTATGTTAACCTGTCACCATTACTAAACAGGTGTCACAGACACTTATGTCAACCTGTCACCATTACTAAACAGGTGTCACAGACACTGTATATCAACCTGTCACCATTACTAAACAGGTGTCACAGACACTGTATGTCAACCTGTCACCATTACTAAACAGGTGTCACAGACACTGTATGTCAACCTGTCACCATTACTAAACAGGTGTCACAGACACTATGTCACCTGTCACCATTACTAAACAGGTGTTCACAGACACTGTATGTCAACCTGTCACCATTACTAAACAGTGTCACAGACACTATGTCAACCTGTCACCATTACTAAACAGGTGTCACAGACACTATGTCAACCTGTCACCATTACTAAACAGGTGTCACAGACACTGTATGTCAACCTGTCACCATTACTAAACAGGTGTCACAGACACTGTATGTCAACCTGTCACCATTACTAAACAGGTGTCACAGACACTATGTCAACCTGTCACCATTACTAAACAGGTGTCACAGACACTGTATGTCAACCTGTCACCATTACTAAACAGGTGTCACAGACACTATGTCAACCTGTCACCATTACTAAACACGTGTCACACACACTATGTCAACCTGTCACCATTACTAAACAGGTGTCACAGACACTATGTCAACCTGTCACCATTACTAAACAGGTGTCACAGACACTGTATGTCAACCTGTCACCATTACTAAACAGGTGTCACAGACACTATGTCAACCTGTCACCATTACTAAACAGGTGTCACAGACACTATGTCAACCTGTCACCATTACTAAACAGGTGTCACAGACACTGTATGTCAACCTGTCACCATTACTAAACAGGTGTCACAGACACTGTATGTCTACCTGTCACCATTACTAAACAGGTGTCACAGATACTGTATGTCAACCTGTCACCATTACTAAACAGGTGTCACAGACACGTATGTCAACCTGTCACCATTACTAAACAGGTGTCACAGACACTATGTCAACCTGTCACCATTACTAAACAGGTGTCACAGACACTGTATGTCAACCTGTCACCATTACTAAACAGGTGTCACAGACACTGTATGTCAACCTGTCACCATTACTAAACAGGTGTCACAGACACTGTATGTCAACCTGTCACCATTACTAAACAGGTGTCACAGACACTATGTCAACCTGTCACCATTACTAAACAGGTGTCACAGACACTATGTCAACCTGTCACCATTACTAAACAGGTGTCACAGACACTATGTCAACCTGTCACCATTACTAAACAGGTGTCACAGACACTATGTCAACCTGTCACCATTACTAAACAGGTGTCACAGACACTGTATGTCAACCTGTCACCATTACTAAACAGGTGTCACAGACACTATGTCAACCTGTCACCATTACTAAACAGGTGTCACAGACACTGTATGTCAACCTGTCACCATTACTAAACAGGTGTCACAGACACTATGTCAACCTGTCACCATTACTAAACAGGTGTCACAGACACTGTATGTCAACCTGTCACCATTACTAAACACGTGTCACAGACACTATGTCAACCTGTCACCATTACTAAACAGGTGTCACACACACTGTATGTCAACCTGTCACCATTACTAAACAGGTGTCACACACACTGTATGTCAACCTGTCACCATTACTAAACAGGTGTCACAGACACTATGTCAACCTGTCACCATTACTAAACAGGTGTCACAGACACTATGTCAACCTGTCACCATTACTAAACAGGTGTCACAGACACTATGTCAACCTGTCACCATTACTAAACAGGTGTCACAGACACTGTATATCAACCTGTCACCATTACTAAACAGGTGTCACAGACACTATGTCAACCTGTCACCATTACTAAACAGGTGTCACAGACACTGTATATCAACATGTCACCATTACTAAACAGGTGTCACAGACACTGTATGTCAACCTGTCACCATTACTAAACAGGTGTCACAGACACTATGTCAACCTGTCACCATAACTAAACAGGTGTCACAGACACTATGTCAACCTGTCACCATTACTAAACAGGTGTCACAGACACTATGTCAACCTGTCACCATTATTAAACAGGTGTCACAGACACTATGTCAACCTGTCACCATTACTAAACAGGTGTCACAGACACTATGTCAACCTGTCACCATTACTAAACAGGTGTCACAGACACTATGTCAACCTGTCACCATTACTAAACAGGTGTCACAGACACTGTGTCAACCTGTCACCATTACTAAACAGGTGTCACAGACACTATGTCAACCTGTTACCATTACTAAACAGGTGTCACAGACACTGTATGTCAACCTGTCACCATTACTAAACAGGTGTCACAGACACTATGTCAACCTGTCACCATTACTAAACAGGTGTCACAAACACTGTATGTCAACCTGTCACCATTACTAAACAGGTGTCACAGACACTATGTCAACCTGTCACCATTACTAAACAGGTGTCACAGACACTATGTCAACCTGTCACCATTACTAAACAGGTGTCACAGACACTGAATGTCAACCTCACATGTGTCAGTATTTTCCCCTTGAAGTTCGACCCCTCGTATTCCTGCTATAACACTACAATACTGACCTACCACCTCTGTATCTAGGAACATTGATGGACCTCTTTTCGCCACAGGGACTTGTAACATATTCCATGAGTTTTTTTTTGTTTTTTTTTTAAGTGAGTAGCCCCTGATACGCCAAATATGTTTTTTTTATAATATGTGCATGAATCTTATGAACAAGCAAGTAATAAACAGGTAAACTGTTTCAACACACGGCCCTTATTATGTATCATTATATGGACCATAAGATGGGCACTTGTGCCATGATCCTGGGGTTCTCATCATTGTCACATTTTTGTCACCATCTTCAGTAAAACTTCAAACAATTGTCCGAAATGAAGAAAGACCGGCATCTCATTATTTACAATTCCATGAATGATCTCCAAGACGGTCTTGTGAATCTACTCTCATTCGGAACCGTCCAAGTTCTAACAAAACTGTCGCTATCAGCTAAATATAAAATACTAAACACTACATTTAGTTTACTGGATAGACCATGCGCAAAAAACAAAAGAACACACTTATAAACGTCCTTGTCCTGAGGTGAAAATAAGTTTGAGACGTGTAGAGCCGGATATCCCCGGACACACTATCACACAGGAAAACCACACAACTATGTGGCACGATAAAACTCTTCCTCTAGAGTTGTCAATGTTTCGAAAACAATATATCGACAGTTAAACTGCACTCAACCAAATTTAACTCTAACAGGTGAACACCAATGCAACTAATGAACTATTGCAAAGGTACCACGGTATTTTATTTAAAAGGGGCTGGTTATCTTAGGCTCAGACAGAGGTTCACACAGACAGGGGTAATGTTACTGTACCTAAAGGTTCACACAGACATCAGTAATGTTACTGTATCTAAAGGTTCACACAGACGGGTAATATTACTGTACCTAAAGGTTCACACAGACAGGGTAATGTTACTGTACCTAAAGGTTCACACAGACAGGGTAATGTTACTGTATCTAAAGGTTCACACAGACATCAGTAATGTTACTGTACCTAAAGGTTCACACAGACAGGGTAATGTTACTGTATCTAAAGGTTCACACAGACAGGGTAATGTTACGGTACCTAAAGGTTCACACAGACAGGGTAATGTTACTGTATCTAAAGGTTCACACAGACAGGGTAATGTTACTGTACCTAAAGGTTCACACAGACAGGGTAATGTTACTGTACCTAAAGGTTCACACAGACAGGGGTAATGTTACTGTATCTAAAGGTTCACACAGACAGGGTAATGTTACTGTATCTAAAGGTTCACACAGACATCAGTAATGTTACTGTATCTAAAGGTTCACACAGACAGGGGTAATGTTACTGTATCTAAAGGTTCACACAGACAGGGTAATATTACTGTACCTAAAGGTTCACACAGACATCAGTAATGTTACTGTACCTAAAGGTTCACACAGACAGGGTAATGTTACTGTACCTAAAGGTTCACACAGACAGGGTAATGTTACTGTACCTAAAGGTTCACACAGACAGGGTAATGTTACTGTATCTAAAGGTTCACACAGACAGGGTAATGTTACTGTACCTAAAGGTTCACACAGACAGGGGTAATGTTACTGTATCTAAAGGTTCACACAGACAGGGTAATATTACTGTACCTAAAGGTTCACACAGATAGGGTAATGTTACTGTACCTAAAGGTTCACACAGACAGGGTAATGTTACTGTACCTAAAGGTTCACACAGACAGGGTAATGTTACTGTATCTAAAGGTTCACACAGACATCAGTAATGTTACTGTACCTAAAGGTTCACACAGACATCAGTAATGTTACTGTACCTAAAGGTTCACACAGACAGGGTAATGTTACTGTACCTAAAGGTTCACACAGACAGGGTAATGTTACTGTACCTAAAGGTTCACACAGACAGGGTAATGTTACTGTATCTAAAGGTTCACACAGACAGGGTAATGTTACTGTACCTAAAGGTTCACACAGACAGGGTAATGTTACTGTATCTAAAGGTTCACACAGACAGGGTAATGTTACTGTACCTAAAGGTTCACACAGACAGGGTAATGTTACTGTATCTAAAGGTTCACACAGACATCAGTAATGTTACTGTACCTAAAGGTTCACACAGACATCAGTAATGTTACTGTACCTAAAGGTTCACACAGACAGGGTAATGTTACTGTATCTAAAGGTTCACACAGACAGGGTAATGTTACTGTACCTAAAGGTTCACACAGACAGGGTAATATTACTGTACCTAAAGGTTCACACAGACAGGGTAATGTTACTGTACCTAAAGGTTCACACAGACATCAGTAATGTTACTGTACCTAAAGGTTCACACAGACATCACACAGACAGGGCAATGTTACTGTACCTAAAGGTTCACACAGACAGGGTAATGTTACTGTACCTAAAGGTTCACACAGACAGGGTAATGTTACTGTATCTAAAGGTTCACACAGACATCAGTAATATTACTGTATCTAAAGGTTCACACAGACAGGGTAATGTTACGGTACCTAAAGGTTCACACAGACAGGGTAATGTTACTGTACCTAAAGGTTCACACAGACAGGGTAATGTTACTGTACCTAAAGGTTCACACAGACATCAGTAATGTTACTGTATCTAAAGGTTCACACAGACATCAGTAATATTACTGTACCTAAAGGTTCACACAGACAGGGTAATGTTACTGTATCTAAAGGTTCACACAGACATCAGTAATGTTACTGTACCTAAAGGTTCACACAGACAGGGTAATATTACTGTACCTAAAGGTTCACACAGACAGGGGTAATGTTACTGTACCTAAAGGTTCACACAGACAGGGTAATGTTACTGTATCTAAAGGTTCACACAGACAGGGGTGATGTTACTGTACCTAAAGGTTCACACAGACATCAGTAATGTTACTGTACCTAAAGGTTCACACAGACAGGGTAATGTTACTGTATCTAAAGGTTCACACAGACAGGGTAATGTTACTGTACCTAAAGGTTCACACAGACAGGGTAATGTTACTGTATCTAAAGGTTCACACAGACAGGGTAATGTTACTGTACCTAAAGGTTCACACAGACATCAGTAATGTTACTGTACCTAAAGGTTCACACAGACAGGGTAATGTTACTGTATCTAAAGGTTCACACAGACAGGGTAATATTACTGTACCTTAAGGTTCACACAGACATCAGTAATGTTACTGTATCTAAAGGTTCACACAGACAGGGTAATGTTACTGTACCTAAAGGTTCACACAGACAGGGTAATATTAATTTACCTTAACCTTCTATATTTCACAAAGCTCACAGAGAACAATAGTAATTGCATTATCAATTAGAACAATCAAACTGTGTTAACATATCAATGTTTTGGTGGTAGAACTTGTCTGTATGACCCCGATGTTTCCCCGAGTACTAGATCATGTTCATACCTCGTATACATAAGTAACGTCGTCCCTACCAAAGACGACATCAATATTTGTCCTTTTCGTTACAATATTTTTAAGTGTCAGACCTATTCACCAACATAAACATATTAATCGGAGACCTATACGCTTTGTGTGCCGGTTATAAGACGTACAATGGTTCTAGACCGCTGGACAGCTATAAATTAGTTTGACCTACAATTTGGATAACATAAAGGCATGGATAGCGGTGTTTACACGATAGATGTACGTATATATATATATGTCTGTTTAAGTTACTTCATCAAAGGGAAATGTTCAGTGTCTCAATATATACCTTCATGTTTAAAACTTGGTTTTAATGTGTTACAGGTTTACATATGTACATCAGTGACGTCACAACTTACCTGCGGGATCTTGTCCTGAGGTTTAATCTAGATAGGGGTGGTGCATCCACCCCCGGGACGGAAAAAGCCTCTGGCCGTCGACCCGGGGGGTCAGAGGCGGAATAATCGGTATTAGCCATTTGATTGTTGGATTTTAATCCGGGTCTTAAAGGGATACTTTCCGAATCCAACGACACACATTTCCCAAAATCTGATCTTGGATCGGCCATGGTTCCTTGTATATGTTCCCAATTCCAAAGAATATCATATGCAGATTACCCTGCACAATTAGATCACTCAACACGAAAATTGAACATTTGTAAAGAGCATAGTAAAGGTGCGGTTTGTTTATTCCAACACGACACTGTCAGACCGTACGGACATGTTTACTGTGTGTATACATATACACTTTTGCCGGCACTACACCAGCCCAGATCTTTCGCATGTGTTAGTTTAAATATAACCTACAGTATGCATTAACAGCCAATCACCGGGCCTGTTTCATCTGACTGTCGGCGGAGAACAAAGAGAACGAGCTGCTGTATGCGACGGCAAATTCGATTGGTGCACATTCACCCCTGGAACGTGGCAATACACAGAAATAGCGATCGTAAGCTCAACAGAAAAATGACCTTGCCCTTTTAACGCCAAGCTTTATTGCGTAGCAGAACGTGTTCATCCTGAATTGTTGAAATCTGCCCCGTTTTATTTAAAGGTTTAAGGTTGTATGGTCTCTATGGTCCCTACTGGTCCATCCATCAGCGATCTGGAGACATCGATAGCTATGATACCGTGCTAGAGAAACACAGGCCACTCGGCTTATTTATCAACATCTAGCACAGTTCGCCTGTATAAATCAATCAGTTGCTGGCTTTTCTAGTACACACGTTCCGAGGGAACCCGCGTAGATGTGCTAACTGGTCTCCATGTGTGTATAAGCACAGAGCGATTGCTAGATAGATATCATATATAACTACAGGTTGCCTCGAGAGCACGAGCGGGCCAAGTGCTTGTCATTTTAAACAGTCGCGTCGAAATTTTAATTTACTTTAATGTTCTTTTTTTTTATAATAGAAAATCGATAACAGTATGTCTCTATAACAAGCATGCCAAGCACATGTTGATATACAGCGAATGTTGAACAGTTGTGTAACGGTTTCGTACGGATAGTTCCTCCTTTACGAGTGTTCGGTGATGTAGGAAACCAAAAGTGGTAAAAACGGAATCACTTTAAACAAACTTAAAATAATGTAGACTTGGCCATCATTATTGTCATCGTGTCGTGAATACCCGGATGTATATTAGATACAAGTCCGCGTTAATTAGAACACGTGAAGTACAAGGACGAGGGAAAAACACACAAGCATGGCGAACATGGCTGGTGGATGTATCTTTCATTATAATCAAATCATGTTACTATATTTGAATTTTCTGCAAGATTCCAAACAGCAATTTTCTCTGTCTTGATGATAAAGCAGAACATCTTTCAGACAAAAAGCTGCATGGCAATGAATTGTTAAACAATTACTTATCGACACACTACTAAATGTTTACAGTAACTTTAGAAATCATCCTAGTGAGGTCACAAAGGGTCACGCACGTAAACACGTGTCTCATACTCTTTCTATTTACAGTGTCGGTTTACCGCAAATCCGTAAGAATTAAGATATGGACTCACAGAACATTAGGATATTGTGAGCATGTATGACTAGGATATATGGAATCATAAGTAATATATATCATTACCAATAAAGCTGATAATTTTTCTGTATTTACACCAGACCAAACATCCTTAACGAATTATTACAGGTCAGCACAGTAGTCCTGGAAGTGTCCCCTACCAAGGTCAACACAATAGTCCCAAGGTCAACACAATAGTCCCAAGGTCAACACAATAGTCCCAAGGTCAACACAATAGCCTGGTGATATCGTAACGGAATCACCCCATATATATCACCTTCAACCGTTATTACAGAAAAGAAAAATGTTTTGGATTCGGCTATGATATTAATTGTGATTATTGACTTCAACTTGGTAATATATTCTAAACAGCATCACAGCCATCGTCGGAGACCCACGGCTGATTGAACTGGGCTACGCTCGACTTATCACCGGGCCTCTGGCGGGGCATTCGAGCTAAAACAAGGAATAGCATAATACTTATATATACATATATCATAAGTTATAATCGAAAAGACATTACACAAAACTAACACTGTGTTTTGTATTGCCATTATATAAATTATGTAGCATCTCCGGGTATCCTAGTTTTCCATCACAATGACAACCCTCGCATGCTTGTAGGCAACCCCCCTTGTCTCGAGAATATTAAAATTATAAATAGAATTGAGCTTTATCATTTTGGTCTGATTCTAGAAGATCTACGTTTCAAACCAGGGAGAGATAAGGTGATATTAGAATTTAGTTTGACAATTGTTGTACGAATAAAAATTAGTGTCTGGTGGCCAGCCTACTGCATCAGGGTCAACACGCGTGATTAATATACATGTATATCAATATATTGTAAAATAATTTAATTTTTGCATGTAACAAGCATTTTCATTGGCTAAAAAAATTATGTTATCATATCATAACATAAAAAAAATAAAAGGAACTACTTTCAGTTATACTGTGACGTCAGCGGAGTAATCGTTGTTCACGGGATTTTGTATTTATCGATGTGTTTTTAAATATCTGGAGCAAAATAAACATGTTAAACTTAATGAAAATGTTTCTTATCGTTGTTAATGAAATTATAAGGGTTAACGGTAATATTTTTTTACGTTATTGAGCAATAACAAAAAAAAACTGGGGTGTACTCTTTTCATAAACCGTTCGCGGTTTATTCAAAGTGCATCCCAGTTTTTTGTGTTATTGCTCAATAACGTAAAAATAATATTACAGTTAACCCTTAAAAAAACATGTTTACAAATGTTAACACTTAAAAACAATAAATTCATCATTTCTTTATCATTTATATGTCGTTACTTACAAATAACATTAAATTTTCATAGCATATGCTATTTATTAAAATAGTCTATAAACATAGCATAGAATACCATTAAACAAGAGATATCTTCAAAAAGATAAACGGCATAGTTTTAATGCTGGCGGTTATAATGTATAACTACTGGCGAAATAAATTAACGAACTAATGCTTTTCAGCACGGATAACAAAATAATACCAGTTAGAATCAGTTTTGGTGATAATAAGACTGCATTTGAATCGGGAATATAATTTTATTATGTGTCATTTGAAAAGATATATCCACTTATTCAGCTTACATTCAATCTTTACTTTGTTTCGTTTTTAACTGCATATCTGCATTTTGTATTTACCGCTACATTGACCAATCACATACTTCATCTTGACCAGTAACGCCACCTGTCGCGTCATATCCGGCGTCAAAAGAATATTATACGACTATGCCGAAAAACATTATATAAAACACGGAATATTGTCTGACAAACGTTACGTTCAAAGCACAGAGAAGAATATTATAAGAGCACATCAAAAACATAGAAAGTCATTTATAAAGAGAGAATAAAAAACCCCATAATAATAGAAATCATCATTTATAAAGAAAGCATCAAACAAAACATAAAAAATATAGTATAAACTTAACGCTAAAAAGCGTTGTATGTCAAGTATAAATTGTACGCTAAATAGCATTGTATAGCAAGCATGAACTGTACGCTAAATAGCATTGTATGGCAAGCATGAACTATACGCTAAATAGCATTGTATGGCAAGCATGAACTGTACGCTAAATGGCTTTGCACAAAAATGTGAGAGATACACAATCAAATTGATGATATTGCAATATTACTTGGCACTTATTACGTCATTGCACTGAAGGTGTTGAAAATAGAACCGCTGCAGGTCAGTGAGTCCATATGGCCATCTACAAAGCTGTCTGACAAACCAAACTGTTACATTTCACTTCTAGGCCACTAAACCCTCAGTGCAGTCGACAACTTGGCTTGTAATTAATGCATTGCATTTAAATAATTTCATATTTAAGGAATACTTATTCATTTCTAATTGATATTAAGTCATTTTTAATTAATACATAGCCATTGTATGCTCTAAGGTTCTATTTACTGTAATTACTATGATCTCACCGGAATATTCTCTACTTCCTTGTACAATATGGTGTTAGAAGTTCGCTGCCATCTCTGAATCATCTATTATCACAACCCCGGCCCCCGAACCCGGCCCCCGGCCCCAGTTGGTACCCCAATAGATTCGTTATCACCACCCGACCCCAGTTGGTACCCCAATAGGTTCGTTATCACCACCCGACCCCAGTTGGTACCCAATAGGTTTCGTTATCACTACCCCGGCCCCATTTGGTACCCCAATAGGTTCGTTATCACCACCCGACACCAGTTGGTACCCAATAGGTTTCGTTATCACTACCCCGGCCCCAGTTGGTACCCCAATAGGTTCGTTATCACCACCCCGGCCCCAGTTGGTACCCCAATAGGTTTCGTTATCACTACCCCGGCCCCAGTTGGTACCCCAATAGGGTCCGTTATCCCCAGCCCGGCCCCAGTTGGTACCCCAATAGGTTCCGTTATCACCACCCCGGCCCCAGCTGGTACCCCAATAGGTTCCGTTATCACCACCCCGGCCCCAGTTTTGGGACCCCCAAAAGGGCCGTTATCCCCCCCCGCCCCATGGTACCCCAAAAGGGTTCCCTTTTTACCCCCCCCGGCCCCCGTTTGGGACCGCAATAAGTTCGTTTCATCACCCCGGCCCAGTTTTGGGCCCCCAATAGGTTCCTTTTTCACCACCCCCCACCCCGTTTGGGACCCCCCAAAAGGTTGGGTTTTTACCCCCCCGACCCCAGTTGGTACCCAATAGGTTCGGTTATTACCACCCCGGCCCATTTGGTACCCCCAATAGGTTCCGTATTACCACCCCCGGCCCCCGTTGGTACCCCAATAGGTTCCGTTATCACCACCCCGGCCCCAGTTGGTACCCCAATAGGTTTGTTATCACCACCCCGGCCCCATTTGGTACCCCAATAGGTTTCGTTCTCACCACCCCCGGCCCCAGTTGGTACCCCAATAGGTTCCGTTATCACCACCCCCGGCCCCAGTTGGTACCCCAATAGGTTTCGTTATCACCACCCTGGCCCCAGTTGGTACCCCAATAGGTTCCGTTATCCCACCCCGGCCCCCGTTGGTACCCCAATAGGTTTCGTTATCACCCCCCGGCCCTAGTTTGTACCCCAATAGGTTCCGTTATCCCACCCTGGCCCCAGTTGGTACCCCAATAGGTTTCGTTATCACCCCCGGCCCTAGTTTGTACCCCAATAGGTTCCGTTATTACCACCCCGGCCCCCGTTGGTACACCAATAGGTTCCGTTATCACCACCCCGGCCCCAGTTGGTACCCCAATAGGTTCCGTTATTACCACCCCGGCCCCAGTTGGTACCCCAATAGGGTCCGGTATCACCATCCCGGCCCCAGTTGGTACACCAATAGGTTTCGTTATCACTACCCCGGCCCCAGTTGGTACCCCAATAGGGTCCGTTATCCCCAGCCTGGCCCCAGTTGGTACCCCAATAGGTTCCGTTATCACCACCCCGGCCCCAGCTGGTACCCCAATAGGTTCCGTTATCACCACCCCGGCCCCAGTTGGTACCCCAATAGGGTCCGTTATCCACAGCCCGGCCCCAGCTGGTACCCCAATAGGTTCCGTTATTACCACCCCGGCCCCCGTTGGTACCGCAATAAGTTCCGTTATCATCACCCCGGCCCCAGTTGGTACCCCAATAGGTTCCGTTATCACCACCCCGACCCCAGTTGGTACCCCAATAGGTTCGGTTATTACCACCCCGGCCCCATTTGGTACCCCAATAGGTTCCGTTATTACCACCCCGGCCCCCGTTGGTACACCAATAGGTTCCGTTATCACCACCCCGGCCCCAGTTGGTACCCCAATAGGTTCCGTTATTACCACCCCGGCCCCAGTTGGTACCCCAATAGGTTCCGGTATCACCATCCCGGCCCCAGTTGGTACCCCAATAGGTTTCGTTATCACTACCCCGGCCCCAGTTGGTACCCCAATAGGGTCCGTTATCCCCAGCCCGGCCCCAGTTGGTACCCCAATAGGTTCCGTTATCACCACCCCGGCCCCAGCTGGTACCCCAATAGGTTCCGTTATCACCACCCCGGCCCCAGTTGGTACCCCAATAGGGTCCGTTATCCCCAGCCCGGCCCCAGCTGGTACCCCAATAGGTTCCGTTATTACCACCCCGGCCCTAGTTGGTACCGCAATAAGTTCCGTTATCATCACCCCGGCCCCAGTTGGTACCCCAATAGGTTCCGTTATCACCACCCCGACCCCAGTTGGTACCCCAATAGGTTCGGTTATTACCACCCCGGCCCCATTTGGTATCCCAATAGGTTCCGTTATTACCACCCCGGCCCCCGTTGGTACACCAATAGGTTCCGTTATCACCACCCCGGCCCCAGTTGGTACCCCAATAGGTTCCGTTATCACCACCCCGGCCCCATTTGGTACCCCAATAGGTTTCGTTCTCACCACCCCCGGCCCCAGTTGGTACCCCAATAGGTTCCGTTATCACCACCCCCGGCCCCAGTTGGTACCCCAATAGGTTTCGTTTTCACCACCCTGGCCCCAGTTGGTACCCCAATAGGTTCCGTTATCCCACCCCGGCCCCCGTTGGTACCCCAATAGGTTTCGTTATCACCCCCGGCCCTAGTTGGTACCCCAATAGGTTCCGTTATCCCACCCTGGCCCCAGTTGGTACCCCAATAGGTTTCGTTATCACCCCCCGGCCCTAGTTTGTACCCCAATAGGTTCCGTTATCACCCCCGGCCCCAGTTGGTACCCCAATAGGGTCCGTTATCACCACCCCGGCCCCAGTTGGTACCCCAATAGGTTCGTTATTACCACCCCATCCCAATATATGTCATACAACTGTTTCGTTCCACATAATACAGCTATTTCGTCCTCTAAAACTCGTCAGTGAAATAGAAACATCACATCCTTCATGTACAAAGTACTATAATGAAATACTTCAATTGTCCAAAATGTCATAATAATCATATTTGCATTTAACTTGTAATCGAAACTAGTTTTGGCGCTAACAAATGTCCAAGACTACGCGATGTGGGTTGTCCTGGATACCATACAGTTAAAACCCTTGCACGCGCGTTCCATGTGTTGAAGCAATGAACCATCTCGCCATTTTTGTGTACGGATGCAATAAATCAATTATGCAACGGCTTCATACGCAAGTGAAAAAAATTAAAATACATTTAAATGTCTGAAGGACGGACAATGGTGTGCAAGTATTAACAGAAAGAATACTGTATAAATACATGGGATGTATATGTGTATATACATGTACACGTGCTCACGTGTTACAAATCATTTAGATATGATCATGATTTGTACGGTTTTTTTTTCTGAAACACTTTAAAACCATTAGTAGTGTATCATGTATCACATAAGTATTATTTTGAATCCGATAATGAGCGTGTTCTATATTTAGTAACTTGACACAGATAAGGTGTCATAAAGGCCACCTGTATCAGAGACCAGTGCATGGCAGTAAATAGTGCTACAGTTACGCAAGCACGCCCGGGCCAGGTTATGACAGAATGTATATATTATACTTAGTTTACGGCAGTACAGTTTCACCTGCCAATGTACAGATTTACTCGCTTATTGATAGTTAAATTATCCATTCAGGTAGAAACGAATCCACTCGATGGAACAGAAAGAAGTGGCCTATTTTATAAAGCGGTTTGTTGTGACATTTTGGCACTGCATGGTGTAACACACGGCCACACTAAAATAATCAAAGTACTGAGAGTTTGTAGTTCTAAAAGTCTTCTAATGTGCATTTACATTTGCATTAGAGATGTGTCTATATAAATTGAAATTAGATTAGTCAGAAGATGGAAATCTTGTAACCTTTTTGTCAGCTGATTACTGACGTTATACGAAGAACTGTTCTATAAATAGAACAGTCGTTATACCCGACTAGAACGACCTTACATCAATCATAATCTAATACTCTACAGTGCTAAACCAGTATGTATGTCTGTTCCTGCTATCCAATTACTTATGTTATTAGAAATGTGCCTTAAAAAATTGAATAAGTATTACAATAAAGCTTTATACAAAGGATTATTATCATATAATCAAAGTACGGTAAGAACTTTAATGTTAAAATTCTTATAATACAACTATACACAAAATCTCATAACATCACTATACATAAAATCTCTGATGATATAACTACATGTATACACAAAATTCTCTTATAATATCACTATTCACATAATCGTTTACAGTATGACTGTACACAAAATCTCCTATATTTTAATTATACACATATTCTCTTACGATACAATTATACACAAATTCAAAACAATACACAAAATATCTATTGATATTACTAAACAAAAATTCTCTTATAATATAACTATACACAAGTTCTCTTACAATAAATGTATAAATATACACTAATTCTCTGACAATATTTCTATATACCAAATCTCTTATATTATTAGTAAACTCGAAATCTATTAAAACATAATGCTATACAAAAAATATGAAATTACTTAACGCAGCAATTCTTCTAATATTACTATACACAAAATCTCTGATAATACTTCTAAAATCAAAATCTCTGATAATATTACTATACACATAATCTCTGATAATATTACTATACACAAAATCTCTTATAATATTACTATACACACAATCTCTTATAATATTACTATACACAAAATCTCTGATAATATTACTATACAAAAAATATCTGATAATATTACTATACAAAAAATCTCTTATAATATTACTATACACAAAATCTCTCATAATATTGCTATACACAAAATCTCTCATAATATTACTATACACAAAATCTCTGATAATATTACTATACACAAAATCTCTTATAATAATACTAAAATCAAAATCTTATAATATTACTATACACAAAATTTCTGATAATATTGCTAAAATCAAAATCTTATAATATTAATATACACAAAATCTCTGATATCACTTTATACAGTAAACTAACTGAAATTATCTAAACTCTATAATATCATGCACCTATGATAACTAAATCTCACTTTTCTGTAATGTGAAATATCAAAATTAACTAAACTCTATAATATCACCTATGATTACTAAATCTCACTTTTCTGTAATGTGAAATATCAAAATTAACTAAACTCTCTATAATATCACCTATGATTACTAAATCTCACTTTTCTGTAATGTGAAATATCAAAATTAACTAAACTCTCTATAATATCACCTATGATAACTAAATCTCACTTTTCTGTAATGTGAAATATCAAAATTAACTAAACTCTCTATAATATCACCTATGATTACTAAATCTCACTTTTCTGTAATGTGAAATATCAAAATTAACTAAACTCTCTATACTATCACCTTTGCTAACTAAATCTCACTTTTCTGTAATGTGAAATATCAAAATTAACTAAACACTACAGAAAAGTGAGATTTAGTTAGCATAGGTGATATTATAGAGTTTAGTTAATTTTGATATTTCACATTACAGAAAAGTGAGATTTAGTTAGCATAGGTGATATTATAATGTGAAATATCAAAATTAACTACACTCTATAATATCACCTATGATTACTAAATCTCACTTTTCTGTAATGTGAAATATCAAAATTAACTAAACTCTCTATAATATCACCTATGATAACTAAATCTCACTTTTCTGTAATGTGAAATATCAAAATTAACTAAACTCTCTATAATATCACCTATGATTACTAAATCTCACTTTTCTGTAATGTGAAATATCAAAATTAACTAAACTCTCTATACTATCACCTTTGCTAACTAAATCTCACTTTTCTGTAATGTGAAATATCAAAATTAACTAAACTCTACAGAAAAGTGAGATTTAGTTAGCATAGGTGATATTATAGAGTTTAGTTAATTTTGATATTTCACATTACAGAAAAGTGAGATTTAGTTAGCATAGGTGATATTATAATGTGAAATATCAAAATTAACTAAACTCTATAATATCACCTATGATTACTAAATCTCACTTTTCTGTAATGTGAAATATCAAAATTAACTAAACTCTCTATAATGTGAAATATCAAAATTAACTACGCTATCACTAGTGTGTTCCAAGCGGACATTAAATACGATGATATTAATCTTCAATGTGATAAACAGCCCCTTAAATGGCCGATTCCCCAGCAGCATGTGGCTAGTAATGATAGATTCTGGACATTGCTCGACAGCTGTAGGTCAAAAGTTTATACTGCCCAGTAGTACACGTGCACTTAATCGACTTTCAACATTTTTACGGGCAATTACTTTCACAGAATGGTCAGCGCTTAATCTTCAGATAAAGTGTTCTGTCACAAAGTGTATCATATAAACGTCCCTTTTTTCCTGGACTCAATGATCGTCGTATCCAAAGTATTGCCGTAGAAAGGTTTTATATTATAATCGGCCTGCTGTTTTATGAATTCGTCCATGTAATATTTTCACTCCGTCATTAATGTTAACTATCAGGGCCCAGTTGTTCAAAAGGTGATTAAGCTAATCACAATTTAACAACAATCTTAAAATTGTGATAGAATAATTTCTGGTACAACTAACATCACAAAATTTTGTGAAACTATAACACACCTCAGTTTCTTCCTATTTGCCTATTTTAAGGAACACACACAAGGAGGTTCTGAAGTAAAGGCGAAATAAAATTTTCACTGATCAAGTGATTAAGCTAATCAACTTTTGAACAACTGGGCCCTGGAGTTTTTTAGTTGCTGTATTCAGTAATCGATTGTGATGGTCAGAATATGGACAATAAAATTACGTCCTGAATCCAAAATGTCGCAGGTTCTTCCGACATTAAAACCTGTCAAGATGTAAGTTCTTTTACGTATGGGATAAAGTATCTTAGATAAGTTTTATTTCATCGGATATTTTATGAAACTCGCCAGGGCTCAAAATTTGAATTTAACCTATCACTGATTAAAAAATAAATAATTGAAAAAAATCTGTAAAACAAAAAGAAAATGAAATGAAAACCCATTGGATATTCAATATCTACAACCATTGCAATAGCGCAATGAAAATGAAGTGAAATGTTTCTCTCTCTGTTTTAAAAGCGTTTTAAAAGCGTTACGTTATAAACATTATGCTGTTACCGATTCCTATAGTTGGTGAAGGGGGAGCTGGACGGAGTGTATAATATACTACCGGCCGAAACAACAGAACGTCTTGGCTTTTTGTATCCAGCAGTAATTAAAAATGAACTTCAAACGTTCGATGCAATCTTACATGCCCCCCCCCCCCCCCCCCCCCCCCCCCCCCCCCCTTTTTATTTCTCTTTGGAGTTCCGATGGGATCTCCCTTGTTTTCATTTTCAGTGTATGATTTAACCCGGATTTGACCGAGATTTGACCAATTGAGCTACATTTGTCTAGCTTTAACCCGGATTTGACCTAGATTTGACCAATTTTGACCTAGATTTCAAAATTTGACCAAATGACCTAGATCAGTATCTCTTTATTGTTTCGTTTAATTGATAACGTCGAAATAAGATTTTGCCATGTATAATTTTTTAATATTGTTTGACATAATTTAAAAAAAAGTAAGTATGAAGTAGTTCTAAATAAAAGCTTATCTATCTCCATGTCCTGTCGACCGTGACGTGTAATCATAGAGAGCTCCTGTATCACCCTGTCCTGTCGACCGTAACGTGTAATCAGAGAGAGCTCCTGTATCACCCTGTCCTGTCGACCGTGACGTGTAATCACAGACAGCTTCTGTATCTCCCTGTCCTGTCGACCGTGACGTGTAATCACAGACAGCTTCTGTATCTCCCTGTCCTGTCGACCGTGACGTGTAATCACAGACAGCTTCTGTATCACCCTGTCCTGTCGACCGTGACGAGTAATCATAGATAGCTTCTGTATCACCCTGTCCTGTCGACCGTGACGTGTAATCAAAGAGAGCTCCTTATCTCCCTGTCCTGTCGACCGTGACGTGTCATCAAAGAGAGCTCCTTATCTCCCTGTCCTGTCGACCGTGACGTGTCCTCACAGACAGCTTCTGTATCACCCTGTCCTGTCGACCGTGACGTGTAATCATAGAGAGCTCATGTATCTCCTTGTCCTGTCGACCGTGGCGTGTAATCACAGACAGCTTCTGTATCTCCCTGTCCTGTCGACCGTGACCTGTAATCACAGACAGCTTCTGTATCACCCTGTCCTGTCGACCGTGACGTGTAATCACAGACAGCTTCTGTATCACCCTGTCCTGTCGACCGTGACGTGTAATCACAGACAGCTCCTGTATCACCCTGTCCTGTCGACCGTGACGAATAATCTGCTCACTCTAAAATCATTTTATGTAATGCATTACACTTTTTATCCTCTACACCTGCAACACAAACAGGTAACCTCTTTGTTTTTGTGTATTGATTGTGACGTAGCGACAAGGCTTATACAATATGTATATCCACATTTGTTCTATTTATAGTACAAGTAATCGATAAGTTCAAGGTCACGAGGACCTCGATACATGTACACATATATATTTCATACTGACCCGGTATTATTTTACCTTGGGTTTTATAAAAAAAGATATTGATAGACATACTAGTATAAATTTCATATAGAAATACAGCTGTGATGGTCTCTATACCCGATTTTTTAACAGAGAAAACATTCACGATGAGTATTGGTAATTGGTGAACGAGAAACCTCTAATTTCAGGTTCAGTAGGATTTTAGAACCGATCTTCATATACTCGACTGTATTTCAGCACTGTTTGGATCATCATCAAGAAAATCATAGAATCAGAAAAAATTATAAAATCAGAAAAAAATTATAGAATCAGAAAAAATTATAGAATCAGAAAAAAATATAAAATCAGAAAAAAATTATAGAATCAGAAAAAATTATAGAATAAAAAAAAAATCATAGATGCATACTAACGAGTATAAACGGAAATCGTAATTCTGACTAGATATCGTCAAAACGAGGGCAAGATATGACCAAATGTTACATTTGCATAGAGTGCATTATCAAGGACAGGAAGAATAAAACTAGGCGTCCCGGAATGGTAAACGTCTCCCGCTTCAGCAGCAAAACGTGCCGTGTTATGTCAGTCACATTCTCAAAATGATAATTTAATAGCATTCAATAATATACAACACCACACTACGGCCGAACTATGATCCAATTTGGTCACGTGACCTTTCTCTAATCACTCGCTGTAGAACTGGTGACGTCACTCTGTAATCTACTTAGGGATATAATGCAGTATTGTGTCCAACTATTAAGAAGCTTCAGATCATATACAGTAATAATAGTCATATGGCCATAGATCAAAACTCATCATTACTTCACACAGAATATTTCACAAGTCCAACAATGTGAAGGACGAAAAGATCAGACTCAAGTCCAAAAATGTGAAGGACGAGAAGATCACAGACTCAAGTCCAACAATGTGAAGGACGAAAAGATCACAGGCTCAAGTCCAACAATGTGAAGGACGAGAGGATCACAGACTCAAGTCCAACAATGTGAAGGACGAGAAGATCACAGACTCAAGTCCAACAATGTGAAGGACGAGAAGATCACAGACTCAAGTCCAACAATGTGAAGGACGAGAAGATCACAGGCTCAAGTCCAACAATGTGAAGGACGAGAAGATCACAGAATCAAGTCCAACAATGTGAAGGACGAGAAGATCACAGACTCAAGTCCAACAATGTGAAGGACGAGAAGATCACAGGCTCAAGTCCAACGATGTGAAGGACGAGAGGATCACAGACTCAAGTCCAACAATGTGAAGGACGAGAAGATCACAGACTCAAGTCCAACAATGTGAAGGACGAGAGGATCACAGACTCAAGTCCAACAATGTGAAGGACGAGAAGATCACAGACTCAACTCCAACAATGTGAAGGACGAGAAGATCACAGACTCAACTCCAACAATGTGAAGGACGAGAGGATCACAGACTCAAGTCCAACGATGTGAAGGACGAGAAGATCACATGATCAAGTCCAACAATGTGAAGGACGAGACAGACTCAAGTCCAACAATGTGAAGGACGAGAAGATCACAGGTTCAAGTCCAACAATGTGAAGGACGAGAAGATCACAGACTCAAGTCCAACAATGTGAAGGACGAGAAGATCACAGACTCAAGTCCAACGATGTGAAGGACGAGAAGATCACATGATCAAGTCCAACAATGTGAAGGACGAGACAGACTCAAGTCCAACAATGTGAAGGACGAGAAGATCACAGGTTCAAGTCCAACAATGTGAAGGACGAGAAGATCACAGACTCAAGTCCAACAATGTGAAGGACGAGAAGATCACAGACTCAAGTCCAACAATGTGAAGGACGAGACAGACTCAAGACCAACAATGTGAAGGACGAGAAGATCACAGGCTCAAGTCCAACAATGTGAAGGACGAGAAGATGACAGGCTCAAGTCCAACAATGTGAAGGACGAGAAGATCACAAACTCAAGTCCAACAATGTGAAGGACGAAAAGATCACAGGCTCAAGTCCAACAATGTGAAGGACGAGAGGATCACAGACTCAAGTCCAACAATGTGAAGGACGAGAGGATCACAGGCACAAGTCCAACAATGTGAAGGACGAGAAGATCACAGACTCAAGTCCAACAATGTGAAGGACGAGAAGATCACAGACTCAAGTCCAACAATGTGAAGGACGAGAAGATCACAGGCTCAAGTCCAACAATGTGAAGGACGAGAGGATCACAGACTCAAGTCCAACAATGTGAAGGACGAGAGGATCACAGGCACAAGTCCAACAATGTGAAGGACGAGAGGATCACAGGCACAAGTCCAACGATGTGAAGGACGAGAAGATCACATGATCAAGTCCAACAATGTGAAGGACGAGACAGACTCAAGTCCAACAATGTGAAGGACGAGAAGATCACAGGTTCAAGTCAAACAATGTGAAGGACGAGAAGATCACAGACTCAAGTCCAACAATGTGAAGGACGAGAAGATCACAGACTCAAGTCCAACAATGTGAAGGGCGAGAAGATCGCAGACTCAAGTCCAACAATGTGAAGGACGAGAAGATCACAGGCTCAAGTCCAACAATGTGAAGGACGAGAAGATCACAGATTCAAGTCTAACAATGTGAAGGACGGGAAGATCACAGACACAAGTCCAACAATGTGAAGGACGAGAAGATCACAGGTTCAAGTCCAACAATGTGAAGGACGAGAAGATCACAGGCTCAAGTCCAACAATGTGAAGGACGAGACAGACTCAAGTCCAACAATGTGAAGGACGAGAAGATCACAGGCTCAAGTCCAACAATGTGAAGGACGAGAAGATCACAGACTCAAGTCCAACAATGTGAAGGACGAGAAGATCACATACTCAAGTCCAACAATGTGAAGGACGAGAAGATCACAGACACAAGTCCAACAATGTGAAGGACGAAAAGATCACAGGTTCAAGTCCAACAATGTGAAGGACGAGAAGATCACAGACTCAAGTCCAACAATGTGAAGGACGAGACAGACTCAAGTCCAACAATGTGAAGGACGAGAAGATCACAGGCTCAAGTCCAACAATGTGAAGGACGAGACAGACTCAAGACCAACAATGTGAAGGACGAGAAGATCACAGGCTCAAGTCCAACGATGTGAAGGACGGGACAGACTCAAGTCCAACAATGTGAAGGACGAGAAGATCACAGACTCAAGTCCAACAATGTGAAGGACGAGAAGATCACAGGTTCAAGTCCAACAATGTGAAGGACGAAAAGATCACAGGTTCAAGTCCAACAATGTGAAGGACGAGAAGATCACAGACTCAAGTCCAACAATGTGAAGGACGAAAAGATCACAAGTTCAAGTCCAACAATGTGAAGGACGAAAAGATCACAGGTTCAAGTCCAACAATGTGAAGGACGAGAAGATCACAGACTCAAGTCCAACAATGTGAAGGACGAAAAGATCACAGGTTCAAGTCCAACAATGTGAAGGACGAGACAGGCTCAAGTCCAACGATGTGAAGGACGAGAAAATCAGAGGCAGCACAATGTTTTGGAACTCAGAGTGTATTGTTTTAACCTATTTATAAAAAGTTTTCATGTGTAACGGCAATGGATTTTGAGATACATAATGTATGTACCTTTGTTTGAGAGTTGTGTCCCCTAGCCGAAGTATATATTTGTGTATGTATGAGAGTATTTTGTTGGATTATAGTTGAATTATTAATTGTGAATGTGAATATATATACTCAGAATATAAAATATATGTAGTATGGGAGTATGTATTTAGTTTGGGAATGATTGCAGGTAATTATACGGTTGTGTATTTTGTATTGAAAACAGTTTATGCTAATCTATGTGCACCATTGTGAATGGAAAAGTGTGCTAGTGTATATGTGTGAATGTAGCGAGTATGTGTGGGAAGTTGTATGAAGATATAGAAGCCATTGACTGGTACTTTATTACTTAAGTTGGTTGTTTACCGGCTGTCCAGTGAAACAAGGGGTCTTGGGAGAATGTCACATGACGTTTTTATCTGTAAATATTGAATAAAATTTTATGAAACTTAAAAAAAGAAGTTGGTTGTTTACTTCCTTCTGTACTTTCCCTTTTCCCTTCCACACTCTCCCTACACGTAAGAGAAGTCATCGGCTGGTTACTTTCCTTCAGTCTATATTTTGGGGTAATAGCTGTTTCGGGTATGATGCTGTGGAAGATGGTTTTATTCTGTGGTGCTGTAAATAAGTGTGGTTACTAGTTGTTTTATATTGCCAATGATGGATTATTGAATAAATGCAGGACCTGTATTTAATTCGAAAAATGATCGATGTTTCCATATATGTGTGATTTCCATCTAGATCACGGTATTTGCACCATGGAAGGAGTTCTAACGTTAGTCGGCCATATTCGATTTCTGAAATGCCAGTAAAACATCAGAAGTCATAGGATTCACTCAACAATGTGACGGGCGATGGTGACATGGAAAAAGATATACCGGGTTTTTATTATGTTATTTAGAGTAATTGACTTACAACTCCTGTCAGTTACGACCATTTAGCGTCTCTCCTATAGGCCTCTCGCTGATTAAATGAGGACCACACTGTAAATAAAATAATCTCTTCTGACGCTGATTGACACACGCATACAATAATGTTTGGCACACAAAAAGATTATGATTTACATCTATGTTAGTTGAAAAGGAAGAAAAAGATATTTCTATAGAATGTTATTCTAAACGAATTTATTGAAAAGTGTGAATCACTGACAAAAAGCTCTCAATTTCCGACCTTTCTCGGTAGTGTTCTGTTGAATAAAGAGAGTTCGTGAACCCGGTGACAACGGTAATTTGATCCCGGTGTCGAGGGAGATTCTATACCCTTGTACTATTGTGATTTATAATAGAATTATGTAAAGTACTATACGCTATTTCTGATGTGAATACGAAAAAGAGAAAGAATATTTCGTGTCTCACATTACAAAGTGTAAGTAGCAGGTGGTTCAAGTCTGAGTACAATGTTTTAAATACTTTCACGTAGAAGAAAAAAACACACTTTGAAATTAAGGCGCCTGTATCAATGAAAAACTATTTCATTGTTATTTAGATGATTTCAAAGCAAATGTACATATTATATTTGTAATTGGCTATTTACTGCGAGTTATGAGCTATCCTGTTTATAGTACTAGCCCAAAACGTTTCCACGGGGTGTATTCGGAAGAGGCGACAACATTTAGTATGCTGTCTTCTTCTCTCTTTCCTCTTTCTTCACACATTTTCTCTCCGAATACCCCCTCTCCCACCTCCAAACCAACCAAACCTCCACCTAACTCCTCTTGACACAGCCTGCTTGCCCTCATACGTAAATGATGTCATGTCAATGCGTCAAAAAAGGAAAGTGAACAGTTTCTCGATCTCCAGTTGAGTAGTTTTTACTTTACCGGTCTCCAGTTCGGCAGTTTTTACTCTACCGGTCTCCACTTCGGCAGTTTTTACTTTACCGGTCTCCAGTTCGGCAGTTTTTACTTTACCGGTCTCCAGTTCGGCAGTTTTGACTATACCGGTATCCAGTTCGGCAGTTTTGACTTTACCGGTCTCCAGTTCGGCAGTTTTTACTATACCGGTCTCCAGTTCGGCAGTTTTGACTTTACCGGTCTCCAGTTCGGCAGTTTTGACTATACCGGTCTCCAGTTCGGCAGTTTTTACTTTACCGGTCTCCAGTTCGGCAGTTTTTACTTTACCGGTCTCCAGTTCGGCAGTTTTTACTTTACCGGTCTCCAGTTCGGCAGTTTTTACTTTACCGGTCTCCAGTTCGGCAGTTTTTACTATACCGGTCTCCAGTTCGGCAGTTTTTACTTAACCGGTCTCCAGTTCGGCAGTTTTTACTTTACCTGTCTCCAGTTCGGCAGTTTTTACTTTACCGGTCTCCAGTTCGGCAGTTTTTACTTTACCGGTCTCCAGTTCGGCAGTTTTTACTATACCGGTCTCTAGTTCGGCAGTTTTTACTTTACCGGTCTCCAGTTCGGCAGTTTTTACTTTACCGGTCTCCAGTTCGGCAGTTTTTACTATACCGGTCTCCAGTTCGGCAGTTTTTACTTTACCGGCTCCAGTTCGGCAGTTTTTACTATACCGGTCTCCAGTTCGGCAGTTTTTACTTTACCGGTATCCAGTTCGGCAGTTTTGACTTTACCGGTCTCCAGTTCGGCAGTTTTACTTGACCGGTCTCCAGTTCGGCAGTTTTTACTATACCGGTCTCCAGTTCGGCAGTTTTTACTATACTGGGCTCCAGTTCGGCAGTTTTTAGTTTCCTGGTCTCCAGTTGAGTAATCTTTACTTTACCGGTGTCCAGTTTGGCAGTTCTCAATTTCTTGGTCTCCAGTTCGGCAGTTTTTAGTTTACTGGTCTCCAGTTCGGCAGTTCTCAGTTTCTTGGTCTCCAGTTCGGCAGTTTTTAGTTTCCTGGTCTCCAGTTGAGTAGTTTTTAGTTTACTGGTCTCCCGTTCGGCAGTTCTTAGTTTCTTGGTCTCCAGTTCGGCAGTTTTTAGTTTACTTGTCTCCAGTTCCGCAGTTTTAGTTTTTGGAGTACTTATCGGATAATATCGCTTTTTTTTCGGTTTAGCAGCAAATAAATAAGGTCCAAGTGTAGATGGTCATAAAGTTTATTTCCGTCTGTCATTTGTCGAATTTTTATATACGTTAAATGCGGGAGTGTGTTAGCACGTGCATTCACGTGCATACTTCACGGGAGAAATGAACTTCTGGATAAATCGTTAGAGCTACATGTATCTGCTGATAGTAGAATCAATTAGACAGATGCCATGTTTTTGAGGTCCTAAAGATGTTTTCGACCTTTGTGAGTTCGACGTTCGTGAGTCAGACATGTGCCTTTAACATCTCGACTGGTTGAATGACAGGTCCCTAAAAACACGCGCACTTATATTTCCTAAACTTAATTGAATCACACCATCAATAACATTAATCTGAACCACCTAATTTTCATTAAATATTTTTTTCAACATTTAATAGCAGTCCTCAACGACTGTGGTCAAGTTTCAGTTTGTTACATCTGATTTTTAAATTCTTGTTAATGTCCAATTTTTTCCTATCTAAAAACAGTTATTTTCCGCCTGATCATTTCACTTAGTAATAAAAATAGTTATTTCATATAGATAGAATCGTTAGTTAGACAGATTAATATGATAACCATGGCCATTATTGTAATTTCCTTAACTCTGTAGATAACCTAGATATCTTGGTAATTTGATGAATATCAACATAAAATAATCCCTGGAATTAAGCTATTTATCTTTAAAGGAATTATGAAATCAGTGATTACCGTCTGTGAGTGACAGCTGTTGAAATACGGGGATACATCACTGTGATCGTGTATCTTGTCTGCCCTGGGTTTATATACACAGAGTTGTACACTGTCGATGGTATGATCATATCCAAATACCTAATTGGGAATTATCAATATCATTTTAACATAAAACATTCTGGTTTTGGTATATAAACTTATCAAAATTTGAAAGCCAGCTTAGATTTGTATTCTTGTGGAAGATAGGGCTATATAAAAAAAAATAAAAAAATAAATAAATAAAAAATAAATAAATAGATAAACAAGGCCGAATTGAAAGTGTCATGGACAAAAAAAATGTTCCAAGAAAATATTTACACGTGGAGCATGGGAGAGGAAATATTTACACGTGCACCAAGGGAGAGGAAATATTTACACTTGGACCATGAGAGAGGAAATATTTACACGTGCACCATGGGAGAGGAAATATTTACACGTGCACCATGGGAGAGAAAATATTTACACGTGGACCATGGGAGAGGAAATATTTACACGTGCACCAAGGGAGAGGAAATATTTACACTTGGACCATGAGAGAGGAAATATTTACACGTGGAGCATGGGAGAGGAAATATTTACACGTGAACCATGGGAGAGAAAATATTTACACGTGAACCATGGGAGAGGAAATATTTACACGTGCACCATGAGAGAGGAAATATTTACACGTGGACCATGAGAGAGGAAATATTTACACGTGCACCATGGGAGGAAATATTTACACGTGGAACATAGGAGAGGAAATATTTACACGTGCACAATGGGAGGAAATATTTACACGTGCACCATGGGAGAGAATATATTTATACGTGAACCATGGGAGAGGAAATATTTACACGTGAACCATGGGAGAGGAAATATTTACACTTGGACCATGGGAGACAAAATATTTTCACGTGGACCATGGGAGAGGGAATTTTTTCACGTGGACCATGGGAGAGGGAATATTTATACGTGAACCATGGGAGAGGAAATATTTACACGTGAACCATGAACATGGATAAGGGATGGGAGCGCTCTTACAAAAAAATATTGATTCATTGAGGGCAACCATGCCTCTTAATACTTTATGTTAATATAAATCTGTCAGTGTTCGACATCTGGTTTAGAAATCGTAATATTCCGATAGGTATGTTGCGCAACAGGGATTTTACAACCAAGAAACGGAAAGTTCATGATCGAAAAAAATAGCAATGCCATACTAGATATCTTATGTTGAATAATCGTTAGCGCAGCGTTTGATAGAGCTGCCCTGATATTCGATAATACAACTTTGGCATCAATTCTCGTTATCGTTAAACATTCTTGCCACCATAACACCATTTTACCCCAAAGCGATAACACTTGAAGCGAATATGATTGTAAATTCCATAATCATTAAACGTTGATTTCTTCTTATAGATACACGAGCATATACATTAAAAAAGTACTGTAAATATATGTTTACTAGTTTTATAATACTATTCACCTCGGTTGGTGCTACACGGAAAAGGCCGAATGAAGTCACGTGGTGCGAGTATCAGTCCGCGCAGCCTTCTGCGTATTAGCGGTAACATTTCCATTCTTACAAAACACGGTTGCGGTTTCTTTCATCAAATTGGGAAAGTCTTTGTTTGATTAGATATATATTTCTTTTTTATATTTCCCAACAGTAATTTTGTACAGTTATAGCCGCTTAATTACATTACGTGGCCTTCGGGGCCATTCGGGAAACAGAGAAGGTATTTCGAAATCAACAAAATTCCTCATAATTCATTTGGTGCATAAAAGTCATTAACTTGTGTGATATCTTTTGTCTTCTTCCTTGTTTTCTTCTTTACCTCATTCTGTGTATATTTATCAACATAGACAATTCGTAATACTTCAATAGGAGATGATGAGTACACAGTCTATATATCAAACAGTTCTTATTGGTCAATAGCTTGTACCTATCGTATACCTACAAGTACCTGTTTACACTTATACTGATGAGTAAACATGTATATTTATAGACAACAAAGACTCAATACACATCACGAAGCTTGTTATAAGTTCTGATCACAACGCAATAACGCACGACACGGAATCCTCACATACACCACAAACACATCAACAAGTTATATGTACTTGGAAAAATATCTTTTAACTCTAAAAAAGTGTTGCCTTTTGCCTTTTCAATAACACGGTGTTATTGGAGAAGTAAGGCGTCTTTGTATGAAGCGTGTAAAGTCTGGTTAGTTTCCCCGATTTTTATTGAGATATCAAACTTCAAGCAAATTAGGAAAACGTTTCGTTAATAATCAATAATAAATTTTCTAATAATTTTCGTGAAATAATTTTAATTCAGATTTTTTTTTAATTTGATGTTATTGTTGATTTTTTAAGATATTGTCTATTAATTGTTGTTTATTTCAGACGAACTTGCAAGCGTATAAGTCTGAAGTAGGGACCGTTCTATGTACGGTCTGACCTCACAGAACGTATAAGGATCCCCTTATCAATAACGTTTACGTATTAGCTTCATGAAACACTTGAGTAGCCTCGCTGAGTACTTTGTTTGGAAGGATTTTCATTTTAAATAATGTTAAGCCGACATAACACACGTCAGCTGACGTTTATCCTCTCCGTCAAATTTTAAATTCTCCTCTGCCGTTTAAAGTATTTGGGCGTAGCCGCGAGTTTCGCGAAACACATAAACAGCTTGACATCAGCAAAAATGGCTATCAAATGAATAATAATATTTCGTGACGTAAAGTAATGCAGAGTCGATGATAAAAACCTATCTTTGCTCCGTAACACTTTTTTTTGCGTGCATTCACCGATACAATATATTTACACGGTATCATACGGCCTATTACTGAAAACTTTAAATATTCATAGCTTGATGACGACCTTAGGGAAATGAACTGGTTGACATCATGATATCATTTGAAATATTATATTTCCTTATGCGATATGCAGTCAGCCGTGCTCGATGTTTTTCATGCTTTGTGGTGTGGGTGTCACCATGTAAGCGGTAATTTTGAGAATGATATGTATGGCGGGTGTGGTCCATAGAACTGGGGACGCTAACACCCCTGGGACACCTGGTCCTATTATCCGTGAACCTTTCCTATGGTCTCGTGCAAATATAAATCTTATTTTTGTTCATATTAGCCCGCGTTTTATCGATTCTGTGTTATGATTACGGTTTGATTATAATTTCGATATTCTCTGATTTTTGTTGTTGTTATTTTTTGGAGATTTTAAAATTCCATCGACAACATTTATACGGCTTGTTAATCGATTCAAGTGCGCATGCCCAGTTACGTCATACAATAATAGTCTTTAATGATAACCTTTGTTTTCACTCACTTAATTCGAACGCGAACAGAAAATGAAAATTCTAATTATTCAAAATCAATAACACATGAAGACCCTTGGAACTGGACTACGAGTTTTGGAAGGGTAACCGTCTTCCAATTCTGTGGTCGAATCCGCGACCCGCATTCATGAATTATTACTCATTAAAAAAACATTTTAAGCTCAGGTTCAAATACTTTTTGTCATAAAACCTGATATCTGATTAATGTTTTGGAGGGAATTAGGGATTGACTCCAAGTGAGATATTATTTCCAATGTTTAAAGTTTTCTTGTAGATGGTTGTTTTCTGACTGAAGCCAGTTTAAAAAAGTAGGATTGGGCACAAATCTTATGCTCGTGAATGAAAATGGTTTCTTGAATTCGGAACCTCGTAGCTCTCTGGCAATGTCCTAACATATGAAAAGAAACATTTTGATGACAACGGGCCCGTCAGACATATTAGCGAGCATCAGCCACGCCTTACGGTGTATATAACCCCAGGAAATAGAAAACGCCCCGCTGAGACCATAACGTGGATTGCATTCATGTGTAATTTGTAATAGATTTGTTTATTTGGGTTAAAGACCTGGCAATGTCAAGGTCAAATGAGAACGGAAATCATGAGAGTGGATCTTAATTACACTGTACATGTATTTAATGTATGGTACAACCCGTGATTGAATCTCATCTTGTTTATATAAGAGATTTGAAATATGGAACGAGATTTCTCAACAGAAAACCAGAATAAAAAGTATATGAATTCGTCTTCCCTTTGTATGGAATTCCATCGGCGACAGCGTTCTGCTAACTACATTGCACCACTGCTAACTACATTGTACCACTGCTAACTACATTGTACCACTGCTAACTACATTGTACCACTGCTAACTACATTGTACCATTGCTAACTACATTGTACCATTGCTAACTACATTGTACCACTGCTAACTACATTGTACCACTGCTAACTACATTGTACCATTGCTAACTACATTGTACAACTACTAACTACATTGTACCACTGCTTACTACATTGTACCTACTGTGTACTCACAGCTATAACTCCACTGCTAACTACATTGTACCTACTGTGTACTCACAGCTATAACTCCACTACTAACTACATTGTACCTACTGTGTACTCACAGCTATAACTCCACTGCTAACTACATTGTACCTACTGTGTACTCACAGCTATAACTCCACTACTAACTACATTGTACCTACTGTGTACTCACAGCTATAACTCCACTGCTAACTACATTGTACCTACTGTGTACTCACAGCTATAACTCCACTGCTAACTACATTGTACCTACTGTGTACTCACAGCTATAACTCTACTGCTAACTACATTGTACCTACTGTGTACTCACAGCTATAACTCCACTGCTAACTACATTGTACCTACTGTGTACTCACAGCTATAACTCCACTGCTAACTACATTGTACCTACTGTGTACTCACAGCTATAACTCTACTGCTAACTACATTGTACCTACTGTGTACTCACAGCTATAACTCCACTGCTAACTACATTGTACCACTGCTTACTACATTGTACCTACTGTGTACTCACAGCTATAACTCCACCGCTAACTACATTGTACCTACTGTGTACTCACAGCTATAACTCCACCGCTAACTACATTGTACCTACTGTGTACTCACAGCTATATCTCCACTGCTAACTACATTGTACATACTGTGTACTCACAGCTTTAACTCCACTGCTAACTGCCCCTAGTACCGCCACGCTAGCTCAGAGACCTAACCACGTAACCTCGAGTGAGGGGGCCGCGATAGCTCAGTCGGTTAGAGCTTTGGTCACGTAACCTCAGGTGAATGGGCCGCGATAGCTCAGTCGGTTAGAGCGCCGGTCACGTAACCTCAGGTGAGGGGGCCGCGATAGCTCAGTCGGTTAGAGCGCCGGTCACGTAACCTCAGGTGAGGGGGCCGTGATAGCTCAGTCGGTTAGAGCTTTGGTCACGTAACCTCAGGTGAATGGGCCGCGATAGCTCAGTCGGTTAGAGCGTTGGTCACGTAACCTCAGGTGAGGGGGCCGCGATAGCTCAGTCGGTTAGGGCGCTGACCACGTAACCTCAGGTGAGGGGGCCGCGATAGCTCAGTCGGTTAGAGCGCTGACCACGTAACCTCAGGTGAGGGGGCCGCGATAGCTCAGTCGGTTAGAGTGTCGGCGATGTAACCTCAGGTGAGGGGGCCGCGATAGCTCAGTCGGTTAGAGCGTTGGTCACGTAACCTCAGGTGAGGGGGCCGCGATAGCTCAGTCGGTTAGAGCGCTGACCACATAACCTCAGGTGAGGAGGCCGCGATAGCTCTGTCGGTTAGAGTGCTGATCACGTAACCTAAGGTGAGGGGGCCGTGATAGCTCAGTCGGTTAGAGCGCTGACCACGTAACCTCAGGTGAGGGGGCCGTGATAGCTCAGTCGGTTAGAGTGCTGATCACGTAACCTAAGGTGAGGGGGCCGTGATAGCTCAGTCGGTTAGAGCGCCGGTCACGTAACCTCAGGTGAGGAGGCCGTGATAGCTCAGTCGGTTAGAGCGCTGACCACGTAACCTCGCGAGCAGTAGGTAGTAAATAGCAAATGAGAAGTAAAGCTGGCATCACGTAAAAGGCAGTAAGTAGTATAGCTGGCAGTAGGCAGTAAGCAGTATAGCTGGCAATAGGCAGTACAGCTGGCAGTAAGCAATAAGCAAAGTTGACTGTAAGCAGTATAGCTACCAGTACACAGTAAGCAGTCTAGCTGACAGTCTACAGTAAGCAGTATAGCTGACAGTCTACAGTAAGCAGTATAGCTGACAGTCTACAGTAAGCAGTATAGCTGACAGTCTACAGTAAGCAGTATAGCTGACAGTCTACAGTAAGCAGTATAGCTGACAGTCTACAGTAAGCAGTATAGCTGACAGTCTACAGTAAGCAGTATAGCTGACAGTAAGCAGTATAGCTGACAGTCTACAGTAAGCAGTATAGCTGACAGTCTACAGTAAGCAGTATAGCTGACAGTCTACAGTAAGCAGTATAGCTGACAGTAAGCAGTATAGCTGGCAGTACACAGTAAGCAGTATAGCTGGCAGTCTACAGTAAGCAGTATAGCTGACAGTCTACAGTAAGCAGTATAGCTGACAGTCTACAGTAAGCAGTATAGCTGACAGTAAGCAGTATTGCTGGCAATACGCAGTAAGCAATATAGCTGGCAGTAGGCAGTATAGCTGACAGTCTACAGTAAGCAGTATAGCTGGCAATACGCAGTAAGCAGTATAGCTGACTGTAAGCAGTATAGCTGGCAGTAAGCAGTATAGCTGACAGTAAGCAGTATAGCTGACAGTAAGCAGTATAGCTGACAGTAGGCAGTAAGCAGTATAGCTGGCAGAAGGCAGTATAGCTGGCAGTAGGCAGTATACACACTGTATCTGGCAGGACGAAGTAGGCAGTATAGCTGGCAGGACGAAGTAGGCAGTATAGCTGGCAAGACGAAGTAGGCAGTATAGCTGGCAGTAGGCAGTACCTATATATCTGTGAATATTTTATAACTAAAAAGTTTGAAAATAGCCTGCCTGAAAAGAAATCCGTCAAACAAGATACCTGTACAATTTCTTCTTATTTGTAGACATGTTTTCCAATATCTGTCCAAATACATATCAGATTATAGTTGACGTCAATAACCGAAGAAATACTTGATACTGGATATAGTAATTGCAAACGTGCTTGCCAACACATCCGGGCATCTCAACTGATAATGTCGTCAAGGAAGCGAAGTGTTCCACTATTAACTAAAAGATTCCGTAATGACTTTTCAAAAAAAAGCTTTGTTTTCTTTTCTGTAGATAGGGATCGTCATAAACAAATCTAACTTAACATATTTTGCACCAGGCATCATAATCTTAATTAAATATTTATATCAGCGATATGAATATGTTCAAAATATTTTTCTCTAAATTATCTTTGTGATATAACGACCACCAACAGGAAATAATTCACAAGTATTTCCCCTTAAAATAAAATATGACACAATATGTGATTGAGATGATACTGAGATACGTGTGTCCTGGTCGGAGGTTTCCAGTATCTATTTCCCGAGTGAAGAATTAGGATACATGACATTAAACTTCTCTCACTTGTGACTAATGTGTTCAAGGAAGTATTTCTTTAAACTAAACAACTGTCAGCATTTCTTTCATTACACGTGTTATCTGATTAAAATACCCTACAGTATTAATGTATTAATTGTATTTCAATAAAGATATTTTATTTCTGTCAGAAAGTCATTCTTTGCAGTAGTTGATTTTAGAGAAAACTTTATTTTCGCGGAGTCCCATGGGGCCGAGTAGTTAAGGTCCTCCCAACACATTATCGCTAGCCCTCAATCTCTAGGTCGCGAGTTCGAAACCTACGTGGGGCAGTTACTCGGTACTTGGTACTCGGCTGGTGGTTTTTCTTCTGGTACTCCGGCTTTCCTCCACCTCCAAAACCAGGCACGTCCTTAAATGACCCTGGCCGTGAATAGGACGTTAAATAAGATAAACAAATCCGTATGCTGGTTTCATTCTTAAGTTCTGAAAATAGCGTTGGAGGATTTACTGTTACTGAGTGTTTATATTTTCAGTCAAAGGAAATTTGAATCGCGATAAGAAAATCAAATAAATGTTTATTAATGAGAAGAAGATATTCACAGTTATTTTAGACAAAACGACGAGAATTTCATTTAAAATTTCATGCTCTTCACCATAGAATATCTGTTTATTAAATCATTCAATCAATTGACGTGCCACGGTATATCCGGAAATATTGACTAGATGGTTCAGTTTACTAGTCAGCTATATCACAGACCCGTCAATCTACTCTGACAAATATTTACTGTTTCTTGCATAGCTTTTAAGGCTTTGTAAAAAATAATTGTGAATACTCGTCGGAGTATATCAGTGGTACATGTAGAACCCCCTGACCAACTTGTTCCCGTTCTTGATTTTTCAGCATAGCCATATACTATTCTTTTGGCCCCGGATATGACGCGACAGGTGGCGTTATTGGTCAAGATGCAGTATGTGATTGGTCAATGTAGCGGTAAATGCAAAATACAGATATGCAGTTAAAAACGAAACAGAGTTGAGATTGAATACAAGCTAAATAAGTGGATGTATCTTTTCAAATGAGAAACATTAATAAAAGTATATTCCTATTCAAATGCAGTCTTCTTATCACCAAAATTGATTCAAACTGATATAAGTTTGCTATCCGTGCTGAAACGTATAATGACTTCGTTAATTTATTTCACGAGCAGTTTTACATTGTAACCACCAGCATTAAAACTATGCCGTTTATCTTTTTAAAAGATATTTCTTGTTTCTCTCTAATTTTACTACCTGTTCGTTGTCCAACCATCCTGATAATGATATTCTTTCTGCCAAGTACGAGTATCATCTATTTCCTTCTGGATTCAAATTTGCGATTATATTTCTCTCGTGTTATTTGATGTTTTCTTAATGCATGTAATTGTCATTTTAGCCCCTGTGCGAAAATATCGTAAAAAAAATACCATAACCGGAAATGACATCTTCACAATGTGAACATACGCATTATGTATGCCAAATATACATGTTAATATATTATCCTGTCTACAGAGAATCTATTAATTATGTACATTGTACTCGCAAATCCTTAAATATAATTATGATGACTGAGAATTCGAGACAATCTTAAGCAAAGGGAATCATTTTATTCGGGAACCGTCGTCAATTTTCGTAAACGATCTCCTTTCCGGAAAATGACGACATTTGCCGATATGTTACACATGCAAGGCAGAGAATGAAATAAGATGTAATAACACTCGACCAAATGGCTGTAAATACATTAAAGCACATTACTGCAATTACCCTGGATGCCATAATTGTATGTAAGCGTTTATTGGACGGCTATCGTCACTTGTATAAAGAACTTAAAAACATCAAATTTTAAGAAAACGACCAAATTGCCAAAATGATGGCCAGCCTTTCAATTTGCTCATGAAATGTTTTACTGATCTTTGTGTGTTATTCACGAATATCCAAATAAATAAAATAAAAAAATAAATCTATACTTTGAAGAATTTATGTATGACTCTTTAGGGTTCATTACATATTCATTTAGACTTTAAAGTGACTTTAAATCTAGTCATCAAATCATCGTAAAAAACCAATTCATGTCTGACAACAATGATTTTGATAAAGGTATGAGTCATTTCTACCTTATACACAGGACAAGTAAAACGAGTTATTTAATACAAGATTTTGAAATGAATTTAAAGGCGAGTAAAATATAATAGATCAAACTTTGATTTCTGTCCTACTTTTTGTACGTGATTTACGATATCTCTCATCCGTCCAAGCTCTTTTCACCATATTCAACTATGAATAATAAATGTTTCCATTTTTATCACCATGTTTCTCATCACCATCGTCCTCTATATCAGTGTCCTCTACATCATCGTGTTATTCATCAACTTCTTCATCACCATCATTCTCTACATGATCGTCCTCTACATGATCGTCCTCTACATGATCGTCTTCTACATGATCGCCCTCTACATGATCGTCTTCTACTTGATCGTCCTCTACATGATCGTCTTCTACATGATCGTCCTCTACATGATAGTCCTCTACATGATCGTCCTCTACATGATAGTCCTCTACATGATCGTCCTCTACATGATAGTCCTCTACATGATCGTCCTCTACATGATAGTCCTCTACAGGGTCGTCCTCTACATGAGTCCTCTACATCATCGTCCTCTACAGGGTAGTTCTCTACATGATCGTCCTCTACATGATAGTCCTCTACATGATCGTCCTCTACATGATAATCCTCTACATGATCGTCTTCTACTTGATCGTCCTCTACATGATCGTCCTCTACATGATCGTCCTCTACATGATCGTCCTCTACATGATCGTCCTCTACATGATAGTCCTCTACATGATCGTCCTCTACATGATAGTCCTCTACATGATCGTCCTCTACATGATAGTCCTCTACATGATCGTCCTCTACATGATAGTCCTCTACATGATAGTCCTCTACATGATCGTCCTCTACATGATCGTCCTACATGATCGTCCTCTACATGATCGTCCTCTACATGATCGTCCTCTACATGATCGTCCTCTACATGATCGTCCTCTACATGATCGTCCTCTACATGATAGTCCTCTACATGATCGTCCTCTACATGATCGTCCTCTACATGATCGTCCTCTACATGATCGTCCTCTACATGATAGTCCTCTACATGATCGTCCTCTACATGATCGTCCTCTACATGATCGTCCTCTACATGATCGTCCTCTACATGATAGTCCTCTACATGATCGTCCTCTACATGATCGTCCTCTACATGATCGTCCTCTACATGATAGTCCTCTACATGATCGTCCTCTACATGATCGTCCTCTACATGATCGTCCTCTACATGATCGTCCTCTACATGATAGTCCTCTACATGATCGTCCTCTACATGATAGTCCTCTACATGATAGTCCTCTACATGATCGTCCTCTACATGATCGTCCTCTACATGATCGTCCTCTACATGATCGTCCTCTACATGATAGTCCTCTACATGATCGTCCTCTACATGATCGTCCTCTACATGATCGTCCTCTACATGATAGTCCTCTACATGATCGTCCTCTACATGATCGTCCTCTACATGATCGTCCTCTACATGATGTCCTCTACATGATCGTCCTCTACATGATAGTCCTCTACATGATCGTCCTCTACATGATCGTCCTCTACATGATCGTCCTCTACATGATCGTCCTCTACATGATAGTCCTCTACATGATCGTCCTCTACATGATCGTCCTCTACATGATCGTCCTCTACATGATCGTCCTCTACATGATCGTCCTCTACATGATAGTCCTCTACATGATAGTCCTCTACATGATAGTCCTCTACATGATCGTCCTCTACATGGTCGTCCTCTACATGATAGTCCTCTACATGATCGTCCTCTACATGATCGTCCTCTACATGATAGTCCTCTACATGATAGTCCTCTACATGATCGTCCTCTACATGATCGTCCTCTACATGATAGTCCTCTACATGATCGTCCTCTACATGATCGTCCTCTACATGATAGTCCTCTACATGATCGTCCTCTACATGATCGTCCTCTACATGATCGTCCTCTACATGATCGTCCTCTACATGATCGTCCTCTACATGATCGTCCTCTACATGATCGTCCTCTACATGATCGTCCTCTACATGATAGTCCTCTACATGATCGTCCTCTACATGATCGTCCTCTACATGATCGTCCTCTACATGATAGTCCTCTACATGATCGTCCTCTACATGATCGTCCTCTACATGATCGTCCTCTACATGATCGTCCTCTACATGATCGTCCTCTACATGATCGTCCTCTACATGATAGTCCTCTACATGATCGTCCTCTACATGATCGTCCTCTACATGATCGTCCTCTACATGATCGTCCTCTACATGATCGTCCTCTACATGATCGTCCTCTACATGATCGTCCTCTACATGATAGTCCTCTACATGATAGTCCTCTACATGGTCGTCCTCTACATTATAGTCCTCTACATGATAGTCCTCTACATGATCGTCCTCTACATGATCGTCCTCTACATGATAGTCCTCTACATGATAGTCCTCTACATGGTCGTCCTCTACATGATCGTCCTCTACATGATAGTCCTCTACATGATCGTCCTCTACATGATCGTCCTCTACATGATATTCCTCTACATGATATTCCTCTACATGATAGTCCTCTACATTATCGTCCTCTATATGATCGTCCTCTACATGATTGTTATCTACATGATCGTCCTCTACATGATCGTCCTCTACATGATTGTTATCTACATGATAGTCCTCTACATGATCGTCCTCTACATGATCGTCCTCTACATGATTGTTATCTACATGATCGTCCTCTACATGATCGTCCTCTACATGCTGTCTTCTACATTATCGATCAGTAAAAGTCATCCTTCCTCACTCACTCCTTCCATTCTCTCTTCTAACCATCCACAAATCTCACTTTTACAAATCCTTGCCATCCCCGCCCCACTCACTCGTCGTAGTGACCCAAACGAACATGATTTGTCAAACATCAAGCTAACAAGACCTCTTATAACATTAAGCGAACATGACTTTGTATAACACCAAGCTAACATGTCTTTGTATAACATCAAGCTAACAAGACTTTGTATAACATCAAGTTAACATGACTTGCATAACATTAAGCTAACCTAACTTGTATAACATCAAGCTAACCTTACTTGTATAACATCAAGCTAACATGACTTTGTATAACATGAAGATTACATAACTTGTATATTATCAAACTAACAAGACTTTGTATAACATCAAGCTAACAAGACTAAGTATAATATCAAGCTAACAAGACTTTGTATAACATTTAGATTACATAACTTGTATATTATCAAACTAACAAGACTTTATATAACATTAAGATTACATAACTTGTATATTATCAAACTAACAAGACTTTGTATAACATTAAGCTTACATAACTTGTATAACATCAAGCTAACAAGACTTTGTATAACATTAAGCTTACATAACTTATATAATATCAAGCTAACACGACTTTGTATAACATACACATCTTACTTTGTAATAAAAAAGCTGACTTATCTTTGCTATATTCGACCTTGCCGATTCTGTAAACATGTACATGTCGATTTCATGTTTTGATGAGAATGAAATGACAGGTGGTAACTGACATGTAATCGGATACAAACATAGCGATGGTTGAGTGGTCCTTCACGTATCAGACTCATCAGCTCGTGAAGGTCAAGGTCACAAATGTACACTTATCATTACTGCTGATAAAATATAGATGCTCATTAGTATGGCGATGTTTAAAGTGTCTACGGTGATAAAAGCAACCTTTGAATGATTTATGTAAGATTTTTTAAAAATAATTGATCAACTATCTGTAAAATAACTAATATGATGCCCAATGCATTGTACATGTATATAAGATTTAGCCTCCAGTGTGATGGTAGACATTATGACAAATGTTTTTTTTTTTTTTTTAGGAAAATTGTCATTTAACGGGACTTAAAGACACATTGATATATATATATATATGTATATGGGTCAAAGAAGTAATATAAACAGTATAATCCAGATAACACTGGATCCTCACATAAATGTATGGAGGATATATATATATATATATATATATATACAAAGTAAGTCTCTGTGTTTGGATTGTGAATTCTCTATCTCTTCCGTCATGTGTGAGGAAATTTTCTACCGATGACGGATGGACTTTGTACCTTATGATAAAACAGGCGCCCACTGTTGCGAGGTTTATACAATCTGTTTACGAGAAACAAGACGATACAGTTAAAGATGATAAACATAAAACTGAACCAAATCATGACAAAAACAAAAACAAAAAAAACCCACACATATAAACAAAAAAATCTTTATAAAAAATCATGAATCATAAACAGCTTAAAAAGCAACATTTATCATGAACAATTAAAAAGACATTAATTGTAAACAATAAAAAAACCCAAGAACCATCCAAAATTATAAACCACAGAATCAGAAACATTAAAAAAACATCATGAAACATAAACAGTTAAAAAACAATATGGATCATAAATACTTAAAAAAACAACATGAACAATAAACATTTAAAACAACACTATGAAACATTAGCAATTAAAAAAAAACATTGATCATAAAATATTAAAAAAAACAAGCATGAATCATAAACAATTAAAAAAAAACGAATCATAAACAATAAAAAAAACCCAACATGAATCATACTTTCTTTACAAAAAACATGAACATTAAACAACTAAAAAAAAACATCATGAAGCAAAAACAATTAAAACAAAACATGAATCATAAATAATAATTAAAAAAAACCCACATGAATCATAAACGATCAGAAAAACAACATGAATCATAAACAGGTAAACAAAAAAACAACATGAATTATAACTACTTTTAAAAAAACATAAACATTAAACAATTAAAAAACATCATGAATCATAAACAATTAGAAAAACAACATGAATCTTAAACAATTAAAAATCACCATGAAGCATAAGCAATCAAAACAAAACAAATTATAAACATTTTGAAAATATCAGGATTAATAAACAATTAGAAAATTTACATGTTTAAAGATATCAGAACTTAGAACTACATAATTAGATTCAAAGTAACGTCGAGGAAAATTATATATCATCAGAAAAAAACGTAATAATCAAAACAAACATAGGAATAAAAAATAGAGGTTGTGTCACGGATTTTAATTTCATAATGAGCATAAATCTATAAACTTCGGTGTGAGAATCCTTCATAACCAAAGTCCAAGGTCATTGGCACGCTGTTTATCTGGTAGTAGATTACAAACGCACGCATAACTCAGACATGGACTGTTGGTGGACAAGGTCACAGAGGCGGCCATTTTTGATAAGAAAAGGGCACGCGTACTCTGTAGGATAGTAGAGTCGGTTAACAATTAAATCGGGTTTATTTGTATACCTGATGTTTGTAATTAATCACGAATTTCTCAGGAAATGGATCGTTATAATTTTTCATCTTTATACTGAAGCGGACGATCGATGTTGTTTCGTGCTCACCAAATAAACTTACAGATGTTCCATTAACTTACAGAGGTCAGAAACGAGGTTTCCAGTCACCGGGAACTGAATCCTACTCATCGCCCCCGGTATACACAATCGGCGTTCAACGTGTTATACATATCACAGGGGATCGGTGTCGGGATTCAGAGTAACACATGACATCAGTAAACAACCACAACACTATACATTGAGTATTCGTATACATTCTAAAACCTTATAAAAATCGGGGTTCTCCTATAGAACACAATAATAACTCAACAATGATATAAATTGCAAGGCGGGACCACGCCCGGACTAAGGCGGGACCACGGCGGGACCACGCCCGGACTGAACCCGGCGGGACCACGCCCGGACTGAACAAGGCGGGACCACGCCCGGACTGAGCAAGGCGGGACCACGCCCGGACTAAGGCGGGACCACGCCCGGACTAAGGCGGGACCACGCCGGACTAAGGCGGGACCACGCCCGGACTAAGGCGGGATCACGCCCGGACTGAACAAGGCGGGACCACGCCCGGACTGAACAAGGCGGGACCACGCCCGGACTGAACAAGGCGGGACCACGCCCGGACTGAGCAAGGCGGGACCACGCCCGGACTGAGCAAGGCGGGACCACGCCCGGACTAAGGCGGGACCACGCCCGGATTAAGGCGGGACCACGCCGGACTAAGGCAGGACCACGCCCGGACTAAGGCGGGATCACGCCCGGACTAAGGCGGGATCACGCCCGGACTAAGGCGGGATCACGACCGGACTAAGGCGGGACCACGCCCGGACTAAGGCGGGACCACGCCCGGACTGAACAAGGCGGGACCACGCCCGGACTGAACAAGGCGGGACCACGCCCGGACTGAGCAAGGCGGGACCACGCCCGGACTAAGGCGGGACCACGCCGGACTAAGGCGGGACCACGCCCGGACTAAGGCGGGACCACGCCCGGACTAAGGCGGGACCACGCCCGGACTAAGGCGGGACCACGCCGGACTAAGGCGGGACCACGCCCGGACTAAGGCGGGATCACGCCCGGACTAAGGCGGGATCACGCCCGGACTGACCACGCCCGGACTGAGTTTATTAACATTATGATATACATGTATTTACAAACACTGCCCTCACTAATACCTAACATTGTATTTATACGTGTTGACCGTGGTCGCTCTGAATGACCATACCGTGCTACAGCACTTGCAAATTCGGACTACAGCCGCGCCACCTAGCGGCACGCATTAGCCATAGGAGAAAATAATATCATTCTGATTCGTCCCTCAAACCAGAGACATATATACAGAGATTGGCAGCTCTCTATTTGCCCTTGTGTTTACATAGTGGTCCCTGACCTTCCCACAATCCTTTGCGGTAGCTCGGTTCAGTCTTCACTAGACGCCATATTGGAGAAAACTTGAAAACTAGAAACATAATTATCGATAATTTCTATTTGAAATCATCACCAAGATCCAATTATGTGCTTTAATTTTATTAATATCAAAGTGCAGAAGTGTCATCAATATGAAATATATCACAATTTGCTGTCTAAGTGTTTGTATTTTGAGTGTGAAAGTCAAGCACAACGCAGGAAAGAACGGCGGGAATCTCCAATTTTCGAAAAGTCCCTATGGGGTTTTCGAGATTACGGATAAATGACAACAATGTGCATGATAATCAAGACCACATTCCATAAGTATGATAGTTTTTGGTTAATGTGGTAACTTTTGTAGTGGCCTAGATAAAACAATGTGCTTTTTGTGTGCGTTTAAAATTGACGATGTTTTGGTCGGACGTAATGGCTGCTTAATTACAAAACTTGGACATGTCGAAAAGGACCCAATGGATTTTTGAAAATACGGATAAATGGCAACAATGTGCATGATCAATAAGACTATATCCCATAAGTATGATAGTTTTTGGTTAATGTGGTAACTTTTGTAGTGGCCTAAATAAAACGATGTCCTTTTTGTGTGCGTTTAAAATTGACGATGTTTTGGTCTGACGTAATGGCGGCTTAATTACAAACTTGGACATGTCGAATAGGACCCAATGGATTTTCGAAAATACGGATAAATGGCAACAATGTGCATGATCAATAAGACTATATCCCATAAGTATGATAGTTTTTGGTTGATGTGGTAACTTTTGTAGTGGCCTAAATAAAACGATGTGCTTTTTGTGTGCGTTTAAAATTGACGATGTTTTGGTCTGACGTAATGGCGGCTATTTACAAACTTGGACATGTCGAATAGGACCAAATGGATTTTAGAAAATACGGATAAATGGCAACAATGTGCATGACCAATAAGACTATATCCCATAAGTATGATACTTTTTGGTTAATGTGGTAACTTTTGTAGTGGCCAAAATGAAACGATGTGCTTTCTGTGTGTATTTAAAATGACGATGTTTTGGTCTGACGTAATGGCGGATTAACCAGAACATGTCGAATAAGTTCCAATACTACGATACACACATGCGCATAGCCCGATTTACCTGCGCTCGCGTGTGTTTGATAGGAGACAAGACGCTCTCGATAAGGGATATGCTTGAGTGGTCACGAATAAAGGGAGCCACTACGTATACGTGTACGGGGAAATAGCGATGTTACTAATCTCTCTGTATATATGTCTCTGCTCAAACGATTGAAATAATGTTTATCGATGTATAAAAAAAAGGTTTTAGAATGTAGATGGTACTTAATCTATCTAGTGCTGTGGTTGTTTAATGATGTCATATATCTCGAAACCGAGCCCCTGTGATACATAATGTACTGAACGGCCGATACGCAAATCTACATGTATCTAAATATCACATTTCATTCAATGTCAAGTACTACTTAATCTCCAGTAACGATAGTTTACTTGTTTTTCCCTTGGTGTTACTTTTAAGCCTGAAGAAAATACCTACATTTCTATTACACACTGTATTGAAAAAAAAGAACATTTATTTTACTACATCGATAATCTGGCGTCCAATACCTGGTGTTAAAAACCTCGAAATGGTGAGATATGACAGAGTGTGAATGAACGTGATTGGAAATTATCTCTTTATATCATGTTCATTTAAAACTGAGCTTAATGTTCTGTCTGCCTGTTTCAAAAAGAAAAACAAAACAACAACAAAAAAAAAAAAACAAGAAATATCTTTAAAAAAAGATAAACGGCATAGTTTTAATGCTGGTGGTTTTAATGAAAAACTGCTGGTGAAATAAATCAACGAACTAATGCGTTTTAGTACAGATGATAAAATTATATCAGTTTGAATGATTTTTGGTGATAATAAGACTGCATTTGAATCAGGAATATAATTTTGAAAGGTACATCCACTTATTCAGCTTGCATTCAATCTTAACTTTGTTTCGTTTTTAACTGCATATTTGCATTTTTCATTTACCGCTACATTGACCAATCACATTCTTCATCTTGACCAGTAACGCCACCTGTCGCGTCATATCCGAGGCCAAAAGAATATTATACGGCTATGCCGAATAAAAAACAAAACATTAAAAAAATAACACAAAAAACAACAAACAAACAAAAAAACAAACAAAAAACAAACAAAAAAACAAACAAAATTAAGAATATCGACCCTGAATGCCGTTGAAAATTGAACCATCATCGCATTCTTCACTTCGACACGTGGAATCTGGATCCCGTTAAAAACTGACCAAATTACAAATGACTTATTATGTCTAACTAAACCCGCCTTGTCGACTGGCTGATTCGAACACACTTAATGCCAAGGACCCCAGGTCAAAGTTCAAGGTCAAGCGATGAGTTATTCATTTATTGATTTCCCTTTCGTAAAGCATGATCAAGATGTTTTCACTTGTCAACGAGGGAACTTTTTATGTCGGGTAGCCCGACATACGATATACGACAATCAGATATCGAATATTGTACACCTCGATATACGACATACGACATTCAGATATCGAATATTGTACACCTCGATATACGATATACGACAATCAGAAATCAAATATTGTACATGTCGATATACGACATACGACATTCAGGAATCGAATATTGTACACATCGATATACGATATACGACATTCAGAAAACGAATATTGTACACCTCGATACACGATATACGACATTCAGAAATCGAATATTGTACACCTCGATATACGACATACGACATTCAGATATCGAATATTGTACACCTCGACATACGACATGCGACATTCAGATATCGAATATTGTATACCTCGATATACGACATACGACAATCAGAAATCGAATATTGTACACCTCGATATGTACGATATACGACATTCAGAAATCGAATATTGTACACCTCGATATACGATATACGACATTCTGATATCGAATATTGTACACCTCGATATACGACATACGACATTCAGATATCGAATATTTTACACCTCGATATACGACATACGACATTCAGAAATCGAATATTGTACACCTCGATATACGACATACGACATTCAGAAATCGAATATTGTACACCTCGACATACGACATACGACATTCAGATATCGAATATTGTACACCTCGATATACGACATGCGACAATCAGAAATCGAATATTGTTAACCTCGACAAACGGCTTGCGACATTCGGAAATCGAATATTGTACACCTCGATATACGACATACGACATTCAGAAATCGAATATTGTACACCTCGATATACGTCATTCAGAAATCGAATATTGTACACCTCGATATACGACATACGACATTCAGAAATCGAATATTGTACACCTCGATATACGACATTCAGAAATGGAATATTGTATACCTCGATACACGATATACGACATTCAGAAATCGAATATTGTACACCTCGATATACGACATACGACATTCAGATATCGAATATTGTACACCTCGACATACGACATGCGACATTCAGATATCGAATATTGTACACCTCGATATACGACATACGACAATCAGAAATCGAATATTGTACACCTCGATATGTACGATATACGACATTCAGAAATCGAATATTGTACACCTCGATATACGACATTCAGAAATGGAATATTGTACACCTCGATACACGATATACGACATTCAGATATCGAATATTGTACACCTCGACATACGACATGCGACATTCAGATATCGAATATTGTACACCTCGATACACGATATACGACATTCAGAAATCGAATATTGTACACCTCGATATACGACATACGACATTCAGATATCGAATATTGTACACCTCGACATACGACATGCGACATTCAGATATCGAATATTGTACACCTCGATATACGACATGCGACAATCAGAAATCGAATATTGTTAACCTCGACAAACGGCTTGCGACATTCGGAAATCGAATATTGTACACCTCGATATACGACATTCAGAAATCGAATATTGTACACCTCAATATACGACATACGACATTCAGATATCGAATATTGAGCACCTCGACATACGACATGCGACATTCAGATATCGAATATTGTACACCTCGATATACGATATACGACAATCAGAAATCGAATATTGTACACCTCGATATGTACGATATACGACATTCAGAAATCGAATATTGTACACTTCGATATACGATATACGACATTCTGATATCGAATATTGTACACCTCGATATACGACATACGACATTCAGATATCGAATATTGTACACCTCGATATACGACATACGACATTCAGAAATCGAATATTGTACACCTCGATATACGACATACGACATTCAGAAATCGAATATTGGACACCTCGACATACGACATACGACATTCAGATATCGAATATTGTACACCTCGATATACGACATGCGACAATCAGAAATCGAATATTGTTAACCTCGACAAACGGCTTGCGACATTCGGAAATCGAATAATGTACACCTCGATATACGACATTCAGAAATCGAATATTGTACACGTCGATATACGACATACGACATTCAGAAATCGAATATTGTACACCTCGATATACGACATTCGACATTCAGAAATCGAATATTGTACACCTCGACATACGACATACGACATTCAGAAATCGAATATTGTACACCTCGATATACGACATTCAGAAATCGAATATTGTACACCTCGATATACGACATTCAGAAATCGAATATTGTACACCTCGATATACGACATTCAGAAATCGAATATTGTACACCTCGATATACGACATTCAGAAATCGAATATTGTACACTTCGACATACGACATTCAGAAATCGAATATTGTACACCTCGATATACGACATTCAGAAATCGAATATTGTACACCTCGATATACGACATACGACATTCAGAAATCGAATATTGTACACCTCGATATACGACATTCGACATTCAGAAATCGAATATTGTACACCTCGATATACGACATTCAGAAAACGAATATTGTACACCTCGACATACGACATTCAGAAATCGAATATTGTACACCTCGATATACGACATACGACAATCAGAAATCGAATATTGTACACCTCGACATACGATATACGACATTCTGATATCGAATATTGTACACCTCGATATACGACATACGACATTCAGAAATCGAATATTGTACACCTCGACATACGACATACGACATTCGGAGATCTAATTGAGTGGTATGTATTGCGGTTTTTATTTACGAAACTTACATACGGATGACTGGACAACATGCACTACGCGCATTTACAGTTACATAGTACAGTTTAATTACGTGGCGCATACTAATGTAAACAATTATCTAGCCTTAAACTTAAACAACGGAATACATTTCAGAAATCTTTAGATTTTACGGACCACAAAATCAAGAAAGCAAACTAATTTTGTAAAAGAGTTTAACCCACACCGAATAACTGACCAATCGAATTTGAGTAAACCATGGTATACAGGTATACGTCTCCAAGTCGATCATATCGACCTGGTCGCCAACTAGATCATAGACATTCTTTAGCTGGTACATGCAGCTGGTGTCATAATCAGCGCTGAAAACAGGTCCCCACATGTATGTGTAAATGGGTATAGCTCCACATCTCGTTATAATTTCAATGTTGTGCTCGGTTTCAGAATAGATTAAAATATTGCGTTTCCGTTTTCTGATATCAACATATTTCAGATACATGTAATGATTTTTTATATATCAAAACATGGTCTTGAACTCGTAAAAATCGACTTTTCTGATAATAAGCAGATATTTTCTGATATCAAGACATCAAAATGAATTCTTGATTTCTGATATTAAAAAAAAAAAAAAATCAAAATCTGATATAAAAGAATGAAAACTGTTGATATCAGAAAATAATGACTAAACCTAGTAATTATCAATGTGAACATAGCGAATGAGGGACCATATTGGACTATCAGAGATTGGCATAAGTCTGCACATCAATGAGGATGTCAAGGACACGACAGCGTGACGTCATTCGAATATTGTCCCTCCCCGTGTTGGTTTATTTCTCGGGAAGCCGATAAACAGTCCAGTCTGTGCTGTCGTGGTTGTGTCCTTTGGCAAAACACTTTACACGAATTGCTCTGAATGGCATTCGACGGGCCTCCCGGATGTTGTTAAGTGACGTAGTCACCAACTACTACAAGGACACCCCGCCTCAATATGACCCTGGCTGTTCCCTGGTCGATTAATCCGGCAAACAAACCGTGACTTTATGTATTGATTGTATGAGAATGCGATTTTATAACGTTTTAATATTACCTTATACGTAATTATATAAAGAGTTTATTGTGCATTTATGTACAACGAATGCTACACTAAAAACTCTTAAAGGGAGTTAACTCTAAAACAGATCACAAATATGACATACGTCCTTAATAAACAATATATTTACCATTAAATAAAAAATGATAATAAAATACTTATGAAATTTCAAGCTGACAATCATTCCATGACGTAATTTGTATCATAATGGGTTTCTAGGAAACTGAAACACAATAACTATCGGGAATGTTTGAGGCCATTTTCCATGCTATATTTGATATCATGTCGGTATATGACATTCTGTGATCTACTGGGTCCTATATAATGAAAAGTAATTTGAAAAAAAGCAGATCTATAATGTAATATAGGAAATCATTCACCGGAACCGATTGTTTCATACTTGTATGTTAAAACATCAATTCTAAATACAGCCCTTCATAGAACTACAGTCGAAGCAATAAAATTGCGTTTATATACGCTTCAAGTATGGTCAGCTTAACGTTAAGATATCAAATAATAATAATAAATACATCTTTAAAGCTAAACAAAAAAATTTTGGTACAAAATAAGAACGGGTTACTTCGTTGTTTATTGAACATATGATATCTGTCTGGTTTGATTGTACCAAGAAAGTAGCACCTTAGATCAATCTCGTTTTCAAGCAGATAACCAAGCTTGCTATGTTCTGGCGGATTTGACGGTCCAATGCCTACTTCCGACCCCCGAGTGTGTTTGACAACAATATTTGGAGACACGTAAAGCAACATAAAAACATGATGTGTCCTTCCTACCGAATACACAAATAACAAGTTACCAGATCACAGGGTATACACATCATCATTTTACCAATTGAAATTAAAATAACTACAGCAGTAAATTATTCAGTAGACTTTGATGTGAGACTTGCCGAACTCCCCGTGCGGGTATGCATACGATTAGGCTTGGTCTGTACTCGTTATGACTGTCAGCATGTTATGCTGGACGGCTTTCACAACGAGTTCAACCGAGGTCTTATATCCACAACTTTCTTATGTGGTAATATAGCTGATATCGTGCTATTAACTATACAAACTAGGAATGTCGTTATATTGTCGGCAGCGCGTGCATGATACGTGTTATGGCCCTTGTGCACTACATACGAAATGTTATTTCTAAGTATATCAGATTGTTGTCATCTAAACCACATTTTTGACATCTAAATAGTGTTAATTTTAATACAATAGTTTATTATGGAGACAAAAAAATTCCGGATGTCTGGAACATGGTGTGTATAGAGTTTGTCCTGATGTCTGGACCATGTTGTATATAGAGTTTGTCCTGACGTCTGGACCATGTTGTATATAGAGTTTGTCCTGATGTCTGGACCACGTTGTATATAGAGTTTGTCCTGATGTCTGGACCATGTTGTGTATAGAGTTTGTCCTGATGTCTGGACCATGTTGTATATAGATTTTGTCCTAATGTCTGGACCATGTTGTATACAGTGTTTGTCCTGATGTCTGGACCATGTTGTATATAGAGTTTGTCCTGATGTCTAGACCATGTTGTATATAGAGTTTGTCCTGATATCTGGACCATGTTGTATACAGAGTTTGTCCTGATATCTGGACCATGTTATATATAGAGAGTTTGTCCTGACGTCTGGACCATGTTGTATATAGAGTTTGTCCTGATGTCTGGACCATGTTGTATATAGAGTTTGTCCTGATGTCTGGACCATGTTGTATATAGAGTTTGTTCCTGATGTCTGGACCATGTTGTATATAGAGTTTGTCCTGATGTCTGGACCATGTTGTATATAGAGTTTTGTCCTGATGTCTGGACCACTGTTGTATATAGAGTTTGTCCTGATGTCTGGACCATGTTGTATATAGAGTTTGTCCTGATGGTCTGGACCATGTTGTATATAGAGTTTGTCCTGATGTCTGGACCATGTTGTATATAGAGTTTGTCCTGATGTCTGGACCATGTTGTATATAGAGTTGTCCTGATGTCTGGACCATGTTGTATATAGAGTTTGTCCTGATGTCTGGACCACGTTGTATATAGAGTTTGTCCTGATGTCTGGACCATGTTGTATATAGAGTTTGTCCTGATGTCTGGACCATGTTGTATATAGAGTTTGTCCTGATGTCTGGACCATGTTGTATATAGAGTTTGTCCTGATGTCTGGACCATGTTGTATATAGAGTTTGTCCTGATGGTCTGGACCACGTTGTATATAGAGTTTGTCCTGATGTCTGGACCATGTTGTATATAGAGTTTGTCCTGATGTCTGGACCATGTTGTATATAGAGTTTGTCCTGATGTCTGGACCATGTTGTGTATAGAGTTTGTCCTGATGTCTGGACCATGTTGTATATAGAGTTTGTCCTGATGTCTGGACCACGTTGTATATAGAGTTTGTCCTGATGTCTGGACCATGTTGTATATAGAGTTTGTCCTGATGTCTGGACCATGTTGTATATAGAGTTTGTCCTGATGTCTGGACCATGTTGTATATAGAGTTTGTCCTGATGTCTGGACCATGTTGTATATAGAGTTTGTCCTGATGTCTGGACCATGTTGTATATAGAGTTTGTCCTGATGTCTGGACCATGTTGTATATAGAGTTTGTCCTGATGTCTGGACCATGTTGTATATAGAGTTTGTCCTGATGTCTGGACCACGTTGTATATAGAGTTTGTCCTGATGTCTGGACCATGTTGTGTATAGAGTTTGTCCTGATGTCTGGACCATGTTGTATATAGAGTTTGTCCTGATGTCTGGACCATGTTGTATATAGAGTTTGTCCTGATGTCTGGACCATGTTGTATATAGAGTTTGTCCTGATGTCTGGACCATGTTGTATATAGAGTTTGTCCTGATGTCTGGACCATGTTGTATATAGAGTTTGTCCTGATGTCTGGACCATGTTGTATATAGAGTTTGTCCTGATGTCTGGACCATGTTGTATATAGAGTTGTCCTGATGTCTGGACCATGTTGTGTATAGAGTTTGTCCTGATGTCTGGACCATGTTGTATATAGAGTTTGTCCTGATGTCTGGACCATGTGTATATAGAGTTTGTCCTGATGTCTGGACCATGTTGTATATAGAGTTTGTCCTGATGTCTGGACCATGTTGTATATAGAGTTTGTCCTGATGTCTGGACCATGTTGTATATAGAGTTGTCCTGATGTCTGGACCATGTTGTATATAGAGTTTGTCCTGATGTCTGGACCATGTTGTATATAGAGTTTGTCCTGATGTCTGGACCATGTTGTATATAGAGTTTGTCCTGATGTCTGGACCATGTTGTATATAGAGTTTGTCCTGATGTCTGGACCACTGTTGTATATAGAGTTTGTCCTGATGTCTGGACCATGTTGTATATAGAGTTTGTCCTGATGTCTGGACCATGTTGTATATAGAGTTTGTCCTGATGTCTGGACCATGTTGTATATAGAGTTTGTCCTGATGTCTGGACCATGTTGTATATAGAGTTTGTCCTGATGTCTGGACCATGTTGTATATAGAGTTTGTCCTGATGTCTGGACCATGTTGTATATAGAGTTTGTCCTGATGTCTGGACCATGTTGTATATAGAGTTTGTCCTGATGTCTGGACCATGTTGTATATAGAGTTTGTCCTGATGTCTGGACCATGTTGTATATAGAGTTTGTCCTGATGTCTGGACCATGTTGTATATAGAGTTTGTCCTGATGTCTGGACCATGTTGTATATAGAGTTTGTCCTGATGTCTGGACCATGTTGTATATAGAGTTTGTCCTGATGTCTGGACCATGTTGTATAGAGTTTGTCCTGATGTCTGGACCATGTTGTATATAGAGTTTGTCCTGATGTCTGGACCATGTTGTGTATAGAGTTTGTCCTGATGTCTGGACCATGTTGTATATAGAGTTTGTCCTGATGTCTGGACCATGTTGTATATAGAGTTTGTCCTGATGTCTGGACCATGTTGTATATAGAGTTTGTCCTGATGTCTGGACCATGTTGTGTATAGAGTTGTCCTGATGTCTGGACCATGTTGTGTATAGAGTTTGTCCTGATGTCTGGACCACGTTGTATATAGAGTTTGTCCTGATGTCTGGACCATGTTGTATATAGAGTTTGTCCTGATGTCTGGACCATGTTGTATATAGAGTTTGTCCTGATGTCTGGACCATGTTGTATATAGAGTTTGTCCTGATGTCTGGACCATGTTGTATATAGAGTTTGTCCTGATGTCTGGACCATGTTGTATATAGAGTTTGTCCTGATGTCTGGACCATGTTGTATATAGAGTTTGTCCTGATGTCTGGACCATGTTGTATATAGAGTTTGTCCTGATGTCTGGACCATGTTGTATATAGAGTTTGTCCTGATGTCTGGACCATGTTGTATATAGAGTTTGTCCTGATGTCTGGACCATGTTGTATATAGAGTTTGTCCTGATGTCTGGACCATGTTGTATATAGAGTTTGTCCTGATGTCTGGACCATGTTGTATATAGAGTTTGTCCTGATGTCTGGACCATGTTGTATATAGAGTTTGTCTCGATGTCTGGACCATGGTGTTCTCGACTCTTGAATCGCCATGACCCGAACTTGCAATCGACGACATCTTACAACTGATCATCTTACATGAACCATTCCGCCATGTCGAAATCCCTATAAAAAGAAGTTTTGAAATGTTCGTGATAATCTAAACAGACTCATATCCTGACATGAATATAATGACAAACCGTTTACTAGATGATACAAATGTGGTGTGTATACGATTTTCAAGTAGTCAATTATCATGTGAAAGACAGACATTCCGCATGTTTTCCACATTAGCTGAACCCAGTGCCCGTTAAATTGCAGATCCTGTCATCTTACGATTTTGTTTTCGGTAGAGAATGCGTAGTTACAGTAGTCAATATACAAATGTAGTTCAATCACTATATGGCCATCCCAGGGCGGGCTGTTCTGTCATCATCTGGCCATCCCAGGGCGGGCTGTTCTGTCATCATCTGGCCATCCCAGGGCGGGCTGTTCTGTCATCATCTGACCATCCCAGGGCGGGCTGTTCTGTCATCATCTGGCCATCCCAGGGTGGGCTGTTCCGTCATCATCTGACCATCCCAGGGCGGGCTGTTCTGTCATCATCTGGCCATCATAGGGCGGGCTGTTCTGTCATCATCTGGTCATCCCAGGGCGGGCTGTTCTGTCATCATCTGGTCATCCCAGGGCGGGCTGTTCCCTTATCATCTGGTCATCCCAGGGCGGGCTGTTCTGTCATCATCTGGTCATCCCAGGGCGGGCTGTTCTGTCATCATCTGGCCATCCCAGGGTGGGCTGTTCTGTCATCATCTGGTCATCCCAGGGCGGGCTGTTCTGTCATCATCTGGTCATCCCAGGGCGGGCTGTTCTGTCATCATCTGGTCATCCCAGGGCGGGCTGTTCTGTCATCATCTGACCATCCTAGGGCGGGCTGTTCTGTCATCATCTGGTCATCCCAGGGCGGGCTGTTCTGTCATCATCTGGCCATCCCAGGGAGGGCTGTTCTGTCATCATCTGGTCATCCCAGGGCGGGCTGTTCTGTCATCAGTCTGGCCATCCCAGGGCGGGTTTTTCTGTCTCCATTTGGCCATCCCAGGGCGGGCTGTTGCGTCTTCATCTGGCCATCCCAGGGCGGGCTGTTCTGTCTCCATCTTGCCATCCCAGGGCGGAGTGTTCTGTCTCAAACTGGCCATCACAGGACGGGGTGTTTCGTCATCATCTGGACATCCCAGGGCGGGCTGTTCTGTCATCATCTGGCCATCCCAAGGCGGGCTGTTTCGTCATCATCTGGACATCCCAGGGCGGGCTGTTCTGTCATCATCTGGTCATCCCAGGGCGGGCTGTTCCGTCATCATCTGGACTTCCCACGGCGGGCTGTTCTGTCATCATCTGACCATCCCAGGGCGGGCTGTTCTGTCATCATCTGGCCATCCCAGGGCGGGCTGTTCTGTCATCATCTGACCATCCCAGGGCGGGCTGTTCTGTCATCATCTGGTCATCCCAAGGCAGGCTGTTCTGTCCTCATCTGGTCATCCCAGGGCGGGCTGTTCTGTCATCATCTGACCATCCCAGGGCGGGCTGTTCTGTCATCATCTGGCCATCCCAGGGCGGGCTGTCTTGTCATCATCTGATCATCCCAGGGCGGGCTGTTCTGTCATCATCTGACCATCCCAGGGCGGGCTGTTCTGTCATCATCTGGTCATCCCAAGGCAGGCTGTTCTGTCCTCATCTGGTCATCCCAGGGCGGGCTGTTCTGTCATCATCTGACCATCCCAGGGCGGGCTGTTCTGTCATCATCTGGCCATCCCAGGGCGGGCTGTCTTGTCATCATCTGACCATCCTAGGGCGGGCTGTTCTGTCATCATCTGGTCATCCCAGGGCGGGCTGTTCCGTCTTCATCTTGCCATCCCAGGGCGGGCTGTTCCGTCATCATCTGGTCATCCCAGGGCGGGCTGTTCTGTCATCATCTGACCATCCCATGGCGGGCTGTTCCGTCATCATCTGACCATCCCAGGGCGGGATGTTCCGTCATCATCTGGCCATCCCAGGGCGGGCTGTTCTGTCATCATCTTCATCCGGCCATCCCAGGGCGGGCTGTTCCGTTTTCATCTGGCCATCCCAGGGCGGGCTGTTCTGTCATCATCTGGTCATCCCAGGGCGGGCTGTTCTGTCAACATCTGGTCATCCCAGGGCGGGCTGTTCTGTCATCATCTGGTCATCCCAGGGCTGGCTGTTCTGTCATCATCTGGTCATCCCAGGGCTGGCTGTTCTGTCAACATCTGGTCATCCCAGGGCGGGCTGTTCTGTCATCATCTGGTCATCCCAGGGCGGGCTGTTCTGTCATCATCTGGTCATCCCAGGGCGGGCTGTTCTGTCATCATCTGGCCATCACAGGGCGGGCTGTTCCGTCATCATCTGGCCATCCCAGGGCGGGCTGTTCTGTCATCATCTGGTCATCCCAGGGCGGGCTGTTCCGTCATCATCTGGTCATCCCAGGGCGGGCTGTTCTGTCATCATCTGATCATCCCAGGGCGGGCTGTTCCGTCATCATCTGGTCATCCCAGGGCGGGCTGTTCTGTCATCATCAGGCCATCCAAGGTCTAAGTGTTCCGTTCTCATTCAACTTAATAATGAAGTAGCTAATCCATTGATTATTTTGATAAAGTCTTAAAAGTTCAATATTTTAACTGAAAGCTGAACATGCAATATTTATTAGTTAATATTCAGACATAAACCCGACCTTAATAGGAAAACCTGGAAATCGATAGGGTGATGAAAACTTTGAGATGATACACCAACAAAGAGCAGTTCTGATCAGTTGAAATCAAGAATTAGCTGTTGCGTGATTGCTATTTTGTCATTTTTATTCACAACATCTAAGTCGTAATAGCCTTGGTAGTGTTGATGGGCCGTGACGGATTCCTTACTTTCTCCTTGTTTAGTATCATAAGGTCATACCCTTCTTATATCATCTAGTTTACCTACTATCTAATTATACCAATGGCCCTAGACAGCCTAAACTCCACACTGACATTAACGATACATGGAACATTGGGGAAAATACATCTGTGATACATGTAGATATGTCCAGACGTTAACTAGGATTAATTTAAATGTATATCGATCGATATTAAAAATCTCGGTCACCTTATCAATTTGGGACTTTGTATTATTCAAACAGAATATTGTGTATTTACATTGTAGTGCGATAATACACTATCTGATTTTTTTTACCCGGAAGTACTATACATTAAAATGTAATATTGGTGAGTTGTGAATATTTTGTTAAATGTTTCTAAACATATAATTATAATCAAGATGATAGGGCGATGATGATGATATTTAACGTTTATACCTTCAAAGTGTAAATTGTGTAGGTATCGATTATTAGCGGTGTATGACGTCATCTGCTGTAAATATATATTTGTCTACTTATCTACATCAACGATGTCCTTTGATGTTAGCCGACAGTCTGACTCATCAGGCACGTTTATATATCATAAACCATACATATAACAAGGTCCAATCACGACAGCATATTCAAATATTTAATCTTCGGATCGAAAACATATACTGCAAATACATACATACAACATATTAACACAAGTCATAAAGGAATAGACTTTCATACGGAGTCCTAGGCAGACATTCCAGCAGATTACACCACTACATCAAATCCAAAGTCTTATTAATCATAAACCAAATAAATTCATGTTAAAATATCAGGTTTACCCAAACGACACCAAGGTGGGCGCAACAGAATTAGCCCTAACAATGAGGAGGGGAGGGGAGGGGAGGAGTGGGCGAGAGGGTAGGAGTGGAGGAGAGGGGAGGAGGGGAGGAGAGGGGAGGATAGGGAGAGGAGAGGAGGGGAGGGGAGGAGAGGAGGCGGGAGGAGAGTGGAGGAGTGGGAGGAGCAGGGTGGAGGAGGGGGGAGGGGAGGAGAGCGAGGAGTAGTGGGACAGGAGATGGGGAGGGGAGGACCGGAGGGAGGAGTGGAGCGAGAGGGGAGCGAGAGGAGAGGGGAGGAGGGGCTGGAGGAGAGGAGGAGGGGAGGGGGAGGAGGGGAGGAGAGGGGAGAGGGGAGAGGGGAGGAGGGGGGAGGAGAGGAGAGGGGAGGGGAGGAGTGGAGGGAGGGGAGGAGGGGAAGGAGGGGAGGAAGAGGGGAGGGGGGGAGGGGAGAGGGGAGGGGGGGAGGGGGGGGGGGGGGGGCCCCAGGGGGGAGGGGAACCGGGAAGGGGAGGAGGGGGGGAGGAAGGGGGAAAAGGAGGGGGAGGAAGGGAGGGGGGGGGAGGGAGAGGGTGGGGGGGGAGGGGGGAGCGGGGGGAGGAGAAAGGGGGGAAAGGAGGGGAGGAAGGGGGGAGGAAGGGGGGGGAGGAGGGGAGGAAGGGGGGGGGGGAGGAAGGGGGGAGGGGGGAGGGAGGGGGAGGGGAGGAGGGGGGGGGAGGGGGGGGGCAGGAGAGGGGAGGAGGGGGGGAAGAGGGGGGAGGGGAGGAGGGGAGGAGGGGGGAGGAGGAGAGGGAAAGGAAGGGGGGGGAAGACAAGAGGGGAGGGGGGGAAGGGAGGGGGGAGGGGAGGAGAGGGGGGGAGGGGAGGGGGGGGAAGGGGGGAAGAGGGGAGGAGGGGACCCGGGGGGGGGAGGGGAGGGTTTTCAGGGGAGGAGGGAGGAGGGGGAGGAGGGGAAAAGGGAGGGAGGGGAGGGAAGGGAGGGGGAAGGGAGGAAGGGGAGGAGGGGGATGGGGGAAAGGAGGGGAGGGGAGGGAGGAGAGGGGAGGAAAAGGGAGGAGGGGGGAGGGGGAGGAGGGGAGGAGGAGGAGAGGGGAGGAGGGGAGGAGAGGGGAGGAGAGGGGAGGAGGAGGGGAGGAGGGAGGGAGAGGGGAGGAGAGGGAGGAGTGGGAGGAGGGGAGGAGAGGGGAGGAGGGGGAGAGGGGAGGAGTGGAGGAGAGTGGAGGAGTGGAGGAGAGGGGAGGAGGGGGGAGGGGAGGGGAGGAGTGGAGGAGGGGAGGAGGGGGGAGGGAGGGAGGAGGGGGGGAGGAGGAGTGGAGGAGAGGGGAGGAGTGGAGGAGAGGGAGGAGGAGGAGAGGGGAGGAGAGGGGAGGAGAGGGGAGGAGAGGAGAGGGGAGTGGAGGAGGGGAGGAGAGGGAGGAGGGGAGGAGTGGAGGAGTGGAGGAGAGTGGAGGAGTGGAGGAGTGGGGAGGAGAGGAGAGGGGAGGGGAGGAGTGGAGGAGAGGGGAGGAGTGGAGGAGTGGGGAGGAGAGGGAGGAGAGGGGAGGAGTGGGGAGGAGGGGAGGAGGGGCATCGAGACAGGGACGTGTGAATCCGCCATACGACATGGAGTTTATGTGTCAACCCAATGGCGTGTGAAATTAGTGCTAAGGTACTTGTGATTTCGCCCCATCAGTACTAGGAGGGACGGAACACAGAGAATCTAAAGTATCTCTAACATGTGAATTTGCCCCACAACATTGCATTGGGCGTTGACACAAAGGCGCGTGAATTTGAACACAGAGACACGTGTAATTGCCAGCTATCGATCACGTAATAGATACTGATCAGGTACAGTCTGTAGGCTTGGACAAAGGGACATATGAAGTCGCTTTAACAACACTAATATGAGCGTTAACACAGAGACACGTGGATTTGTCTCAAAAACACTGAGGTGGCCTTGAACACAGGGGTCTGTGACTTTTGTGGTTGACCAGCGAGAGAAACAATGATTTGAAACCTTTCGGTTTGGCGTTATTATTCATATCTTTATCAACCAAACAAAACACTTCTTATTAATTCAGCTCTTCTTCGTCTGGAAAACAGAAATGGTGTACCAAGATTGATGCGTGCATGTGTCGGCATGTTTGTTATCTGCCATTTTGCCAAACAACCCAAAGAACATATATATAAGGGGACGTTTCTGATTGGTCAGATTTTCCGTAGCCATTTTCTACGGTACCAACCAGATTACTAGATCTTGTTAATGAATATTTCAGGAATACGATTTTTTTAGCCAGTGCCCACATGTCAAACCAATGCATTTTGTGAAAAATATCCATTTGTAAATTACGGCACCAGAACATTCGCTTGGTTTTTCAATTTATCACTCAGAGAAAGAAACCAGGATTAAATGAATGAAACAAAAACGGGTTTTAAACAAATTCAAATGATGTAACATATAAGTTAAGCACCTGTATGTTAATATTGTTTTGATAGAATAAAGTAATATTCGTTTTTAAAATAGATAACGTCCTGAACCATTTTGTAGTTTCATCAATAAAGAATGCGTGTATGTATTTATATACTCCTTGGGACATACAACTGTATCTATTATAGTATACAGTACACAGAACAAAGGCTAACAATACCGTCGGCACGTGTGATTGCCCGGATGTAACCCTATTGTGTTTAAATCCCGGAGGAGGTGTAAAGTTTATGTAGTATACTAAAAACTTGCGTTGAACTAATTAGAAAAGCAATTTTCATTTGGGAAATCCTGTCATTATGAAGTTTATCACTCAGAAACACCGTTAGAAAGTCGCAGTAATAGAATCCACTGTTTCAATAACAAAGGCTTTTAACATGATCTTGTTGTAGCAGAACACGCCATTGATTGGCTGTGAGATTCGCTGTCGTTTATGTACATCTTTTCTAATTATCTTTCCGGCATGATACGTTTACCATGCACAGTGACTTTCAGGGCTTTTAAATAACATATGTAATCAGCTGATATATGGCAGAAGCTCGATACATGTGTACAATATCTGTCGATTTAAAGTAAATATATACCTTTTACATAATGTCCCTTCTTTATATATAGTAAAACCTGAATATAACGTCTCTCGTTTGTATACAGTAAAATCTCGATATAACGCCCCTCGTTTATATACAGTAAAACCTTGATATAATGGCCCTTGTTTATATACAGTAAAACTTTGATATAATGCCCTTCATATATATTCAATAAAACCTCGATATATACCCCCCTCGTTTATATACTATATAACTTTGATATAATGCCCCTCGTTTATATACAGTAAAACCTCGATATAACGCCCCTCGTTTATATACTATATAACTTTGATATAATGTCCCTCGTTTATATACAGTAAAACCTCGATATAACGCCCCTCGTTTATATACTATATAACTTTGATATAATGGCCCTTGTTTATATACAGTATAACTTTGATATAATGCCATTGTTTATTTACAGTAAAACCTCGATATGATGTCATTGTTCCTATACACTGAACATCGAATTTTAAATATACGATTGATAAGTAAAGCTACAAATAACTCGTAGAAATGGCTTAGAAAAGAGTTTCCGTTGTATAATACCTATATGGAAGTTCTATGTCAATGTCCAGTATGTCAGACCTCTAGTTCAAGGTCAATGATAGTTATTACTTATGGAAATATTTTCTTTGTGTAATTGAAATCCTCGGAAATGTGCCAGATGCTTTACCTGTTGACAGACAGGCTTCTCCTTGTCACGTGATTATCAGACAAACATTTATAGAATATTCTATAAATAGTTATAATGTTCACCTGTGTACCCCAGGTGAAGAATTAATGTCCAAATATTATAATACAGTATCGAGATACTTAAGGGCTATTTCTCCGTTTAAAGAAAGTTTAGATCGTCAAAATTAAACTTACTTGAAAATTTGCATTTTTCCAAATAGTAAAAGTTATATTCTTTACACTGATACAACGGTTTTACTCTCAAGAAAAACCTGAGTTCCTCGAGTATTAAGTCATGAAAATTCTTAATTCGCCCTGAAGTATCACTAATTACCACAGTGACATTCGGTATTAGTATACGATACGCCTTTTTCCTGTACATTTCGGCGTTAATTTTATTACTTGTAGTGTGCTACCGGGTGTCTTCGGCAGTATGCTTCAGTGAGGTAGCACTATAAATCGGCAAAAAGGTCCGGCCTATCACAAGGAGACTTAACACGAACATATCGCCGCCTCCCAAAACACACATACGCACTCGCCACACGCATGCATGTCGCAAACACTGGAGGCCGTCCTTAAATGACCTTAGCTGTTAATAGGACGTTAAACAAAATAAACCAAACCAAATATTACTTGTAGATACAAACACTCATATAATCATTGTTCGGAGATATGTTTCTGATGTCCAAACGAAGGAATATTAATGTCCGTTTAATGTCCCTGTAACTGTGATAAATAAACACTAGATACTGTACAGCTGTATTCTGGTCGCTACAGTCACATAAACTTCATAATTATAATTAAACAACAACAGAAACCATCTCCCGTTTTTGTTTGTAATCTAATTAACTGATTTGTAAGTATCTTTCCTCTGTATGGATTATTTTTGTGTGTACGATGTCGATGTAAGGAAATCGAACGATGTATAATATGTGAGAAGAAAATCTTATTAGCGATGACTTCAGTGAGAATGACGTCATTATGATGCTCTTTGTTCTTTGTCGGGGTAAACTGACTTCTGACAAACATCTTTAAGACTGAGATTAGGACAAACTGACCTCTGACAAACATCTTTTAGACTCAGATTAGGACAAACTGACCTCTGACAAACATCTATTATACTCAGATTAGGACAAACTGACTTCTGACAAACATCTTTAAGACTGAGATTAGGACAAACTGATCTCTGACAAACATCTTTTAGACTTAGATAAGGACAAACTGACTTCTGACAAACATCTTTTAGACTCAGATTAGGACAAACTGACCTCTGACAAACATCTTTTATACTCAGATTAGGACAAACTGACTTCTGACAAACATCTTTAAGACTGAGATTAGGACAAACTGACCTCTGACAAACATCTTTTAGACTCAGATTAGGACAAACTGACTTCTGACAAACATCTTTTAGACTTAGATAAGGACAAACTGACTTCTGACAAACATCTTTTAGACTCAGATTAGGACAAACTGACTTCTGACAAACATCTTTAAGACTCAGATTAGGACAAACTGACCTCTGACAAACATCTTTAAGACTTAGATTAGGACAAACTGACCTCTGACAAACATCTTTAGGACTGAGATTAGGACAAACTGACCTCTGACAAACATCTTTTAGACTCAGATTAGGACAAACTGACCTCTGACAAACATCTTTAAGACTCAGATTAGGACAAACTGACCTCTGACAAACATCTTTTAGACTCAGATTAGGACAAACTGACCTCTGACAAACATCTTTTAGACTCAGATTAGGACAAACTGACTTCTGACAAACATCTTTAAGACTCAGATTAGGACAAACTGACCTCTGACAAACATCTTTTAGACTACGATTAGGACAAACTGACCTCTGACAAACATCTTTTAGACTACGATTAGGACAAACTGACCTCTGACAAACATCTTTTAGACTCAGATTACAGTAAATCCAAAACTTCATAACTTAAGAACACCATCTCCCACCGTCGCCTTGACTTTTTAGTATCTTAACTTCAATTCAACTTTATTCCGTAAGTTTTACAACTTATTGGATAACATAGTATACATACATTAAAGGACAAAGGCATCCGCTCTTACATAATTCATCATTCACTCTACAAAATAGTACTTACTCTCTTCACATACATCTACTAGACTCAATTCTACCCCATGTATCAGGATTTGAACCGTGTGAGCTGACAGAATCGCCATCTTGTGCCTGTGGACAAGGATATGTAGTCCTGGGCTCTGGTTGGGTGACCTCATGTTGGTGGTATCTGGAGGTCGATATTACTAATTTATATTTTTCCAGTATCGAAAGTAATGATCATGGATTGAAATGTGCAATACTGTAAATTGGTACCCTATAATTACGTCAGCCTATATTTACTGATTTCTGCTCATTTTATTCAAATTACATGTCGTTTGAAGAACAAGTATGCAACTTAATTATACGTTATTAATTAAGAATTCCGCAGCATTACTGTCAGCAGCCCTATAGACATAACTTACAAATATGTTTAGTGGTATCATCTAACACGTGGATTTATATAATATGTATAATAACAACACTTAGCTGAATGAATATGTAGATACATACCTGTAATCATGTTTTTGATATCATTGTTATAAATAGATGTGTTACCTACAGACCTTTAGTCCTATCAGTGGTCCACTAATATTTCAATAACCTGGTGAACCACTCGAACTCAACATTGACTCATTGTCCGTCTGTTTACATAAAATATTATATCGCATTGGGTTAAATGTACTTTCGTACTTACCAAGGCCGAGCACGTGACCCTTCTTTGGTAATCACCATATCCGACCACACGTGACTCTCCTGTCATACTTATTATGTCCGAGCTCACGTGACTCTCCTGTCATACTTACTATCTCCGAGCACACGTGTCTCTCATGTCGTACTTATCATGTCCGAGCACACGTGTCTCTCATGTCATACTTATCATGTCCGAGCACACGTGTCTCTCCTTTTGTACTTACCATGTCCGAGCACACGTGACTCTCATGTCATACTTCCCATGTCCACCACGTGACTCTCATGTCGTACTTATCATGTCCGAGCACACGTGTCTCCTGTCGTACTTATCATATCCGAGCACACGTGTCTCTCATTTCGTACTTATCATGTCCGAACACACGTGTCTCTCATTTCGTACTCACCATGCCCGAGCACACGTGTCTCTCCTGTCGTACTTATCATGTCCGAGCACACGTGTCTCTCATTTCGTACTTATCATGTCCGAGGACACGTGTCTCTCCTTTCGTACTTAGCATGTCCGAGCACACGTGTCTCTCCTGTCGTATTATCATGTCCGAGCACACGTGTCTCTCCTGTCATACTTACCATGTCCGAGCACACGTGTCTCTCATTGTTAACTTATCATGTTCGACCACACGTGACTCTCCTTTCGTACTTATCATGTCCGAGCACACGTGTCTCTCATGTCGTACTAAGCATGTCCGAGCGCACGTGTCTCTCCTTTCGTACTTACCATGTCCGACCACACGTGACTCTCATGTCGTACTTGCCATGTCAGACCACTCGTGTCTGTACTGTCTTAATTTTCATGTCCAGGCACACGTGTCTCTCCTTTCGTACTTAGCATGTCCGAGCACACGTGTCTCTCCTTTCGTACTTACCATGTCCGAGCACACATTGCTATCCTGTCGTACTAATCATGTCGAGCACACGTGACTCTCCTTTCGTACTTATCATGCCAAGGCACACGTGTCATACTTTTTCGCTCTCACGATGTCCGAGCGCACGTGTCTCCCGTTTCGTACTTATCATGTCCGAGTACACTTGTCTCTGCTGTCGTATTCACCATGTCCGAGCACAGGTGTCTCTCCTTTCGTACTCACCATGCCCGAGCACACGTGTCTCTCCTTTTGTACTCACCATGTCCGAGCACACGTGTCTTTCATGTCGTACTTACCATGTCCGACCACACGTGTCTTTCATTTCGTGCTAATCATGTCGAGCACACGTGACTCTCCTTTAGTACTTATCATGCCAAGGCACACGTGTCATACTTTTTCGCTCTCACGATGTCCGAGCGCACGTGTCTCCCGTTTCGTACTTATCATGTCCGAGTACACTTGTCTCTGCTGTCGTATTCACCATGTCCGAGCACACGTGTCTCTCCTTTCGTACTCACCATGCCCGAGCACACGTGTCTCTCCTTTTGTACTCACCATGTCCGAGCACACGTGTCTCTCATGTCGTACTTGCCTATCCGACCACACGTGTCTTTCATTTCGTACTTACCATGTCCGAGCACACGTGTCTCTCCTTTCGTTCTCACCATTCCCGGACACACATGTATATTACACTTGGTTATTAAACATTATGTATAGGTCAGGGAATGTACCCGGTCGGACGGGAAACAATACGAGCTCAAGACAAGCCTTTAGAAAATCGGAAGATCATGCCGATCAACAAAATCCTGTCTTTGACTAGGGAAATTTCAAAGTGATCGATACAAAATGAAACCTCTAAATGTTAGGTAAGGATGCCATCTGGATACGCCGCAACGGGTTTGTCCTGAATCGAGACGAGGGGGTCTATATTCTCTCTCAAATCTCTAATAAGATTTTTCGAATTGACTCGTACATTAGTAACCCCCTCAGCCACCTCCAATTATTGTAAGCCAAATGACCTTACCATTTAATTATAATTCCTTATAGTCTCACAGATGTGTCTTGTTAATTAAAAATGCTAAAACATTCTGTATCATGTTTCTCATTTTCGGTTAGACATGACGAATACAATTTTTAATGTATCGGATATGATATCTACATTTCATCGCTAATTAAGAAATAATGTAAACATTATATTGTATATTAGAAGTTATATTAACATTTTATTGTCAATTAAATATGACATTTAAATTTGTATGTGGACCAGATGTCACATTATTCATACATTGACAGAGACCTACATTTGGGTATGATCCGGAAATTACCTCATTACCTTATTTATTTTACAAAATCAAACCACCGTTTGTTATCAACAATTCCCTAACAAGGACACAGTATTTACTAATTAAAGAGGCTTGCCCGCAGAGAGATCAGAAAAAATGGCTAATAGAAAAAGATTTTTTACACGTGACAGATTGTTGGAATTGTTGAGTTTTTCATTTTATTTTCCTTATAAAACGCTGAAAAGTGATATTAAAACCTCATTTTTAAATATTATTTATTTAATCGCAACCCGCAATAAGTCTAATTTGATTGACACATCAAAGAAACAAGCACGTGCACAGTGCCGCACAGTGATAACTTCAAAGGCAGCGGCGATTTACAAAGAAGATTTGCCGTTATATTCCATACATTTCCCTCTCAGGTTGAGTTTTAAAACGTCTTTTAAATACATATTCTGTAATTGTTTTCAAGAAATAAAGTCGGAAAGCCTCTAATTTTGTCACATAGAAACGTGTACTAAAGTTTATTTAGTGATCGGAGATGTGCCGTTTACCGGTCCGTCTGCGGGTAAGCCTCTTTAATACAATGCATCATCATTGAACCTTTCCTTTATTCAACACTATAGAAAATCAGGACCATTTAATTTACATGTAAACATCACTTTTGGTCAACATATTCTCGACGGACCTGACTCAAGTCAGCACAGGGACTTAAGAATTGGTTACAGTCTAACAAATTCCCAAGTCCCTGTGATAGTCAGTAGCCGATGATAAGATAGATACCATGTCCTTATTTCTCCGATAAAAATGTTGTCTTTTCACAGCGACAAAAATGAAATAATAAAAAAAACTTGAATATTATAACGACACAACAAAGTCATTGTCTAGCGAACTCGTCCCTCTAATCGTCGGTCTGCTATCTTTGTTGTCTAGCGAACTCGTCCGTCTAATCGTCAGTCTGCCATCATTGTTATCTAGCGAACTCGTCCCGCTAATCGTCAGTCTGCCATCTTTGTTGTCTAGCGAACTCGTCCCTCTAGTCGTCAATCTGCCAGCATTGTTTTCTAGCAAACTCGTCCCGCTTTAATCGTCAGTCTGCCATCTTTGTTGTCTAGCGAACTCGTCCCGCTAATCGTCAGTCTGCCATCTTTGCTGTCTAGCGAACTCGTCCCGCTAATCGTCAGTCTGCCAGCATTGTTGTCTAGCGAACTCGTCTCTCTAATCGCCAGTCTGCCATCTTTGTTATCTAGCGAACACGTGCCGCTAATCGTCAGTCTGCCATCTTTGTTATCTAGCGAACTCGTCCCGCTAATCGTCAGTCTGCCATCTTTGCTGTCTAGCGAACTCGTCCCTCTAATCGCCAGTCTACCATCTTTGTTGTCTAGCGACCTCGTCCCTCTAAACGTCAGTCTGCCATCTTTGTTGTCTAGCGAACTTGGCCCTCTAATCGTCAGTCTGCCATCTTTGTTGTAAAGCGAACTCGTCCCTCTAAACGTGAGTCTGCCATCTTTGTTATCTAGCGAACTCGTCCCTCTAATCGCCAGTCTGCCATCTTTGTTGTCTAGCGAACTCATCTCTCTTATCGTCAGTCTGCCATCTTTGTTATCTAGCGAACCCGCCCCGCTAATCGTCAGTCTACCATCTTTGTTGTCTAGCGAACTCGTCCCGCAAATCGTCAGTCTGCCATCATTGTTATCTAGCGAACTCGTCCCGCTAATCTTCAGTCTGCCAGCATTGTTGTCTAGCGAACCCGTCCAACTAATCGTCAGTCTGCCATCTTTGTTGTCTAGCGAACTCATCGCTCTCATCGTCAGTCTGACATCTTTGTTGTCTAGCGAACTCGTCCCACTAATCGTCAGTCTGCCATCTTTGTTGTCTAGCGAACTCGTCCCGCTAATCTTCAGTCTGCCAGCATTGTTGTCTAGCGAACCCGTCCCGCAAATCGTCAGTCTACCATCTTTGTTATCTAGCAAACTCGTCCCTCTAATCGTCAGTCTGCCATCTTTGTTATCTAGCGAACTCGTCCCGCGAATCGTCAGTCTGCCATCTTTGTTATCTAGCGAACTCGTCCCGCGAATCGTCAGTCTGCCTTCCTCGCTGGTTAAACCAATTACATCTTCGTTGTTGCTAGGAATAATGCCAATATGGATCACCTCGCTAATGATTCACTAATTAAAAGTCGACTCGGGTGCGAACAACTAAAATTCCTTGTTTTCTTCCAAAATCTATTTTCTGTCGTTCCGGGACGAATTGAAAATACGTTTCATTCAGTAAATATGAGACTTCCGATCAATTATCTTTCCCTTTTCTCACCCTTGCAGCAAAAATAAATATCATCTTCATTTCGAAATCAGGAAAAGGCACGAAGTCTAAGTTAACGATATCAGTAAGAGAGGGAGTGAACCTAACAGTCGTTGAGTGAAGTTACGGTTCAATGACCAGGCTAGCTCTAATATTAAATCATGTGTTCAATTCAATTCCAAAACGTCTGATTTCTTCCCCTGCCTAATTGGAGTCAGACAAGGGGAAAATTTATCTCCCTTTCTTTTTTCTGTATTTCTTAATGACATTGAAAGTTATTTTGCCTCTTTAGGTAGTCATCCACTTGAAACTTTACGGGATAAGCTTTTTAATGAACTACATATTTTTGTTGAAATTTTTGTGCTTTTATATGCTGATGATACTGTGTTATTCTCAGAAAGTCCAGAAGGTTTGCAAAGTGCGTTAAATGTATTTCAGATTTATTGTGAAACTTGGAAGCTTAAAATTAATATAAATAAAACAAAAGTTATGGTATTTTGTAAGAAAAAAAGCAAACAACATCATGTATTTTTATTGCAAAATGAAACTTTAGAAAATGTAGATAATTTCACTTACTTAGGAATTACGTTTAATTACAATGGCAATTTTGTCAACGCGAGACGTAGACTGATCGATCAGGCACAAAAGTCAATATTTTCTATATATAAAAAAATCAGGAATCTTTCTCTTCCGATAGATATACAACTAAAACTTTTTGATTCTTTAGTAGAGCCGATCCTATTGTATGGGTCAGAGGTATGGGGATTCGAAAATTTGAAAATGACCGAGCAGTTTCACCTTAAGTTTTGCAAAAGGATTCTGAAAGTGAGGTCTACTACCCCAAATTTTATGATTTATGGTGAGCTAGGTCGTGTGCCGTTAGAAATAAATGTTAAATTAAGATTGGTATGTTTTTGGAATAGACTGTTAAGCAATGATAATAAATTAAGTAGCATTCTATTACAATTAGCCCTACAATTGCAAAATGACGCTAGTTTTTCCTTTAAATGGATTAAATGTTTACAAAATATTTTTAACGAAACTGGATTTTCTTTTATATTTGATAATAAAATACAGATGCCTGATAATTTCTACAAAGATGTTTTGAAACAACGTTTGACTGATCAGTTTATACAAAGATGGTTTTCCGACTGTGCTAACTCATCTCGTGGACAATTCTACTCTGTTTTCAAAACAGAATTTTGTATAGAAAAATATTTACTAAATCTGCCAGAACATGCCAGAATACAAATAACAAAACTGCGCACTTCGAATGTTAAATTCCCAATAGAAACGGGTAGATGGTATAATATCTCTAGAGAGAATCGTTTATGTAATTTATGCGCGGAAAGTATTGGCGACGAATTTCATTACTTGTTTGTATGCAACAATACTGCTTTATCTTCCCTAAGAAACAAATATATACCTCGCTATTATTATACAAACCCAAATATCGATAAGTTAAAGGGTTTTTTATCAATATGCAACCAACAAGTTCTGATAGGTTTATCTATTTTCGTAACCAAAATGTCTCCTCTTTTGTAATTAATTCTTGTGCAAATGTTCATCTATTCTGGTTTAAATATTAAGCTGTTTATATGTATACATTTATAAACATAGTGTATATTTATAAGAATGAGTTATATATAGGTGCGTGTGCGAGCGCGTGTCTAAATTGTATAATTACACGCTCATGTATGAGAATATTATGTTTTTGAACGTATGCATTGTGTGTGTGTGTGTGTGTGTGGCTGGTGTTATTATATACACACATGTACATGTAACTGTTATTACCAAAGTTAACTGTCCATTCTGTCAAATGTATTTGTATGCCTCCTCATGTTACACATATCTTATGTGTCTGAGTGTTGAATAAAATCTGAAATCTAAAATCTGAAATCTAACTGACCTATACCGCCAGTCGTCAGAAAGAAACTCAGTTCTATTCACGTAAATTGATGACGTCATCATTATACCTGACATTTACAGCTGATGGAAATTGTTGTAATGTCAGAAGGTACGGACATATAATACCATACAGTGCTAGTTTGTTTGTCAATTTATTTTGTTCCATAAATCTATATGAGACTGTACTGATAAGCCTGATCGAGAAAAAGGTCGGATGACTCTTCAAGCAGAATGCTAATTGTTCTGAGAAATTTCAATCTTTGGAAGCGCTGTTATTTGCAATTCTTTTCGTACAGTTAAATATCATCGCCACAGATATGCTCATATGAGGAATGGTGTGTAGGGAGACGCAAACAGTCAGGGTTATATGAGGACGGGTGTGTAGGAAGACGCAAACAGTCAGGGTTATATGAGGACGGGTGTGTAGGGAGACGTCAACAGTCAGGGTTATATGAGGACGGGTGTGTAGGGAGACGTCAACAGTCAGGGTTATATGAGGACGAGTGTGTAGGGGGGGGGGGGGGGGGGGGGGGGGGGGGTGTCACCAACAGTCAGGTTTACATTTGTATATGAGGGATGACATGTTTTAACGAAAATTTACTTGAGCGTCATATGCCTCTTGAGGGATGATTGTGGGAAAACTGTACGATCGAAATAAATATCTCATTTAAACAACATCTTTTCTTGAGGCTATTAGTGATCACACTTGTCGGACGAGATACTTGCTGGTTCTCTTGTCAATCATCACAGATCTCGGGATCACGAAATCGTTTTTCCGACGTTGAATTTAGTGACATGAGAACGCAAACCTTAGTTATTTCTCAAAATCGATAAAACAAAGAGACCCTTAAACAGGGATAACAAGACCAGGTGTTCCTGAATGTCAAACGCCTCCTTCTTCATCGACAACACCCGACATTTTAAATTAAGTGGTGATATTCAGTCCGGTATATATACGTACATATTACTTTTTTAACGGCATTGAAAACTAACCGGTCTGTATCCGAAATATCACAAGTTGTCGATTTAACGGGGTAACATCTGGTGTCCGACAAGGAGTTGATGTGTTGTCGCGATTATACGGGGTAATAATCACATTGTGGACCGTCCTGTCAAAACAATTGATGTTATCATTCTGATGAAACTTAAGATTAATCTGTTTTCCTACTTATTAGTTCCGGATCTATTTCCTATTTCGATATTTACCTGTATCATTATATCATCTTGTCACCTTTATCGCCCTAACAGTAATGTCTGTATAGGACACATTCTCTGGATATCGACATGTAGGTTTTATTGTAAAGGGGGTAGGGAGGGAGGTGTGTGTGTGTGTGTGTGTGTGTGTGTGTGTGGGGGGGGGGGGGGGGGGGGGGGGGGGTGTTATGTTTCAAAAGACAGTAATCTGACCCTAACATGACATTAAAAGTTGGTAAAAGATAGTGATTCCATACATGTGAGATCATTGCCTTGCTGGTTTCAAGCTGACACCGCACTGACTGTAGTCGGTGAGACGAAACCTACATGTAGCAATGGGTGGAGTCATGTAGGTGGTAAACCAGTAACCAATTAAAGCCGACAGAACGATGACTATAGTCGGTGAGCCGAAACTGAGCAATGGACAGAGTCATTAGGCATTAAATATGTAACTAACCGATTTCTTATCAGTTCCACACAAGTACATCAACACTAAATAAAAACATCGAAACGTCCATTAATACACCATGAAAATATCGAAGCGTCCATTAATATTAAATTAAAACATCGAAGCGTCTATCAATATCCAGTTAAAACATTGAAGCACAAAATAAAACACAATTAAAACATTGAAGCGTCCATTAATATCCTATAAAATATTGAAGCGCCCAATAATATACAATCAGATTATCGAAGCCTCCATTAATATCCAATTAAATCACCGAATCGTCCATTAATATCCAATTAAAACATCGAATCATCCATTAATATCTAATTAAAATTTTACGTCGAAGCGACCATAAATATATAGCGTTCATTAATAACTACTTTTAACGTCGGAGCGTCCATTATTATCCAATTAAATCACCGAAGCGTCCATTATTATCCAATTAAATCACCGAAGCGTCCATTTATATCCGATTAAATGAGGAAGCGTCCATTTATATCCGATTAAATCATCGAAGCGTCCATTTATATCCGATTAACTCATCCAAGCGTCCACAGATATCCAGTTAAAACACCGACACGTTAATTAATATCCAATTAAAACATCGTTGTTTTAATTCATGCCAAACTTATATTTTATCAGTCACTATCGGATACTATCATGTACTACAGTCGGCAGGAATCCGGTAAAAACTTTTCGATAGTCAGTTAATACATATACTTTGTACAGTATGCATGTTTGATCTGAAATAACGTGATTAACGGTTTAACGAATCAGTTAAAACACGTGACCTTTTCTACTGACCCATTAAAACGAACATAGAGAGGCAGCGACATGTTCATGCATCACCACGAGGTATTACAGTTAGTACGTCATCGGAAGCTTAAAAACCGGAAACAAACAAAAATTCTACCTGAAGCTAGATAATATCACTGTTCTATTGTCTTTTACAATGCTGTCATGTGTGATACATCACCACGAGGACGTTCGGCAGATGTCACATTGTTCACGTTAACAATAACAAAGCCGATTAGGTCATGTGACCAATAACACTGCGATTACGAAGATTTCATTCCAATGTCACGTGACGTGTAATATAACAATGACGCTATAAATAGGTTAATATAACGAGCTTGTAAATAGGTCAGGACGCCCGTACTCTGATCTAATTGCACCTTGGAAGAAGTAAACAGGAAAACAGGATTATCACACAAGCAATCGTATAGATAATAATCGTGTTGCTTGTAGCTATTCATAAAACTTGATAAGAATGTCATCTTATGAAATATCTCTTAATATAGAAATAACTTGTACATTTCTAGTCGAAATTGTTGATATGTTTACGATTATTTCTTAGCATCGTTTCTGATGTCCTTTGCACTGAAACACCAAAACAACAACAACGACGACGACAACAACAACAACAACAACAACAACAACAACAACGACGACGACGACGACGACGACGACAACAACAACGACGACGACGACGACAACAATGACGACGAAGTAAAAATACACAATGTAGTTAGAAGTATTTTCTTATAGAACAACTCACATCACATTTCGTGATCGGGAACCGGGAGGAAAGGCGGTTAAAACATGGCGAGGGGATACAAAGTAAGGTCTCGGAATTATAATTCCTGTCTGAGGAGATACGATCGAGGTACAGGTCTCGGATCTGTCTGAGGTGATACGATCGGGGTACAGGTCTCGGAATTATAATTCCTGTCTGAGGAGATAAAGTCGAGGTACAGGTCTCGGAATTATAATTCCTGTCTGAGGAGATACTATCGAGGTACAGGTCTCGGAATTATAATTCCTGTCTGAGGAGATACGATCGAGGTACAGGTCTCGGATCTGTCTGAGGTGATACGATCGGGGTACAGGTCTCGGAATTATAATTCCTGTCTGAGGAGATAAAGTCGAGGTACAGGTCTCGGAATTATAATTCCTGTCTGAGGAGATACGATCGAGGTACAGGTCTCGGAATTATAATCCTGTCTGAGGTGATAAGATCGAAGTACAGGTCTCGGAATTATAATTCCTGTCTGAGGTGATACCATCGGGGTACAGGTCTCGGAATTACAATTCCTGTCTGAGGTGATAAGATCGAGGTACAGGTCTCGGAATTATAATTCCTGTCTGAGGTGATACCATCGGGGTACAGGTCTCGGAATTATAATTCCTGTCTGAGGAGATACGACCGAGGTACACTACAGCTTACGTGGACTTTGCGGTTTCCACGCGTCCGTCACGGACGTGGGCAGCGCGGACCCCACTCGCCCACCGGATATGGCATTCCGCGACGTTCCGTCATATATCGTGGACATCAGCTGACTGATACGGTATCCACTCGGCATCACGGTATGTGACGATCCGCGATTAGTGGTGGGCATAGTTCAACTCGAGACACCGTGTTCCACGACGATCCACGATACGTGGTGGACATGCATTTCATTTTAAAGCCCGTGGTCCATGTCGATCGGCGATATACAGTGGGTACAAGTTGTTTGCTGTTCATTTCTGATCTACACGAGTTATATCCCTTCGTCTTTCGGTAGCGGTAGTGGTATCGGTATCGTTTATCAGAATTATGCATGGTTCCATGTTGGCGGTGTAGATAAGCCTTTATGATTCGGATGAAATTGAAGAACATTTCAAGTTTTATTTAAAGCTTTAGACCCTTGGTCCATCAATAGCGTTATTATGGCCATATTATAAACATTAAAAAACAATCGCAATATATTAAGCACCGTTAATATTTAATGTAACTTAACATAAGCTGTTTCATCCATCCAGCATTCTCCATTGACGTATTCACGTTTTTAAAAAATATTCATTTATTTTAGAAATATTGCATTCATTACACGACATTGAATTGGGAAAATTGAAAATACCACTGCGACATAAGAACAGCTTTACCAAATCTCATCAAAATATCTAAACTTCGGCATTTGAATCCTTATTCCATTATCTTTTAAACATCGGTGTTATCATGTTATCAGACTCCGACCATATTAAAATATGCGGAATATCGAATGTTGTGACAACTAGTTGTATATCTATTATAAAGTGTACACACAAAAGAGCTGTAAATAACTGCCTATCTGGGTATCTTGTATACATGTAATATCGTTAATGTGGTATCTAAACGGAAAACACAAAAATGAATTAAACATTACATTATTGCATCAAAAGCAGAATGGATTCAGAATGTAATTAAAACATTACTACGGCCCTTTCTGCAATATAATTTACATGTACAATGTTTATATACATTCCCTAAATGTACCGATTTATGATAACCATTTAATGTCTTTATATTTATCATGTATATTGAGTGCTTTGCATTCAGGTCCAATTATGGTTTCTGTTTCTATCACCACTGGAATTTCAATGATTTGTATTCAATCATATTTTAAGTCATAAATTACTCATTGAATGCAACACTTTTTATGCGGTGTTTTGCATAAACATGGCAGCTATAACCGCTGATTTTCTCGGCAGCTCGTCACACGCAGATGATTCTATTTTAGCTGTCTGTCAATCAAACGGGGTATCTGACGGCATCCGTGAGTTTCATTGGTTAGTGAGAATGATTGACAAGACACTAAAGCTTGTTACACTCCAGTGATCTCTGACTCTGTCAATCAAACACTGTAGAAAGGCGTCCGTTAATTCCATTGGTTGGTGAGAATGATCGACAAGTCAGCGTACGTGCACACGTTTTGTCGTCAGCTGTAATAGCAGACGTAAAACCGGTTAAATAAATATTGAGAAACATTATCAAAAACTGTATCGATACATACCGTCAAAACTGATTATCTACCGGTTCTAATAGCCTATATAGGGATATATTCCGCACAGTGACCTCACGTGTGAGGTTTGCCCAGAGACCGTATTTGAGTCATTGCATTAATAGTCTATTAAACGTTTATTCTAGAGATGCTAATATTTTAGGCAACGATGTTGCACGATTTGTGATATTCTGTTCCGACTCATCCACTCATCGGTTTTGGGTCACATTTGATTTGTTGGAGAGCTCGAGCTAAATTATTGGAGATAGGAAAGTCTCAATGCACCCTCGATATCAGAGACGGGAATCGGTTGATCTGTGGAATAAACAATAAAAAAAGTCCTGTCCTAGGACTGGTCATGATAATGTTATATGAATATCTACACGTAGAAACACGAACTGAGATACATCCGAGTCCGTTTTATAACCGACGAGTGGCCAACACCACAAAGGCCAGAGACCAGCAAGCCGCGGTCACAGAGGCGTGTTAAGATAATAGCCCGGTAAAAACCACATCTTAATTAACAGGTGTATCTCTAAACTCTAACATGTTGAATTTACCTGTAGGGCAGTTTGTTTTGATAATGATTATATAAAAGGACTCCCAATGTCAAGAAGTGGATCCTTAACTGTAGGTAAATTCAATTCATTTATTCCTTTGGCGTTTCAGCCAATCTGATTTTACAACATATACAAAGACATATACATTAGCAATACAAGATCGTGATATCACAGGTTCAACGGGATCAGACCGCTATTTAGGAAATATATATAAACAAATGTAAACACGTGCCTGCAATTAATGCGAATAAGACAACGATAATGCAAATGTAACATTTGGTATAATGTTCTATTATAACGGGCCGTATACAACATGTCACAATTATATAATGTTCTGTTTTAACGGACCGTATATAACATGTAACCTCCCACTAAATGTGTATCATAACGGGCCGTAAATCATATGTAACATTTGAGCAATATTCTATTATAACGGGCCGTATAAAACATGTATCATCTCACTAAATGTCTATTGAAACGGGCCATATATAACATGTAACATTAATATAACGCTCTTTTATAACGGGCCGTATACAACATGTCACAATTATATAATGTTCTGTTTTAACGGACCGTATATAACATGTAACTTCCCACTAAATATGTATTATAACGGGCCGTAAATCATATGTAACATTTGAGCAATATTCTATTATAACGGGCCGTATACAACATGTAACATCTCACTAAATGTCTATTAAAACGGACAATATATAACATGGAACATTTATATAACGCTCTATTATAACGGGCCGTATACAACATGTCACAATTATATAATGTTCTGTTTTAATGGACCGTATATAACATGTAACTTCCCACTAAATATGTATTATAACGGGCCGTAAATCATATGTAACATTTGAGCAATATTCTATTATAACGGGCCGTATACAACATGTAACATCTCACTAAATGTCTATTAAAACGGACCATATATAACATGTAACATTTATATAACGTTCTATTTAGTGTTATAACGGCACGTATATAACATGTCACAATTATATAATGTTCTGTGTTAACGGGCTGTATATAAGATGTAACTTCTTACTCATTTTCTTTTATAATGGACCGCATATGGCATTTGAATAATGTTCTATTTTAACGGGCGATATATAACATGTAACTTCTTACTAATTTTCTATTATACGGGCCGTATACAACATGTCACAATTATATTATGTTCTGTTTTAACGGGCCGTATATAACATACATATTCTTACTTATTTTCTTTCATAATGGGCCGTATATGACATATGGCATTTGAATAATGTTCTATTTTAACGGGCGATATATAACATGTAACTTCTTACTAATTTTCTATTATAACGGGCCATATACAACATGTCACAATTATATTATGTTCTGTTTTAACAGCCTGTATATAACATGTAAAATTTGAGCAATATTCTATTATATCGGGCAGTATACAGCATGTAACATTTGAATAATGTTCTATCATAACGGGCCGTATACAACATGTAACATCTCACTAATTTTCTATTAAAACGGGCCCTATATAACATGTCACAATTATATAATGTTCTATTTTAACGGGCCGTTTATAACATGTAACTTCTTACTACGAACCTCACCTTACGACCACCTCAAAATTACGACCACCCCGCTATTACGGGCACTTTTTTTCAGTCCTGATTGTTTTCTCTATATATCTTTGTATTGGTCGCTTCACTATTACGACCACTTTGCTATTCCGTATTACGACCACCTTGGGCAGTCCCAACGAATACTAATTAACGCTTATTACCCCCACAATTACGACCAGTTGGTTGTGTCTAAAAAATTACCTGGTGTGTAGCGAACCGTGAACAGCTTACGGTAATGCGTGTCAAACTGGCCATTGACGTGTGTATACGTAATTATCGATCTTTTGTTTACTGACCAGTGTATCGACAGGTGAGTAGAATGGCTATTAATCTCTTTGAAATCTTCGCACTGACCGGAAGGTAAAATAAACATCCAGTCTTTCATTGTTCGTAACAAGCCAACATGTGCCGGGTTTAGGTATGTAGTCCTTTGTTTACCGTTACGGGTGATCGCCCTTCCTTGGTGGCGCTGTGACGGATTAAATACACAAGTGATCAGATTATCTATCTTGCCTTGAAAATTGTTATAACCGTACAGTTGCTTATTAATTATGGTATTCAAATAATTGATTTGTGGCTGTTGGTCGTTTTAAGACCGGATTACATACAAGCGAGTAAAATAAACATAGTAACGTATGATTTTTTTTCTGGTCAAGCGCAAGTTTTTTCAGCGATCTCGATGTTTTTGTATCAATGCCGAATAGGGTCTGTAGATAGGTGTTATTATAATTTGAAAAAAACATGTTTGGTTTCAAATATTTCGCTAGAATTATGCTATTCTTTCTAACTTCATATCTTTTTTCGCTCATGATGGCCACATCATGTAAACGTAACGAGTTATCACTAAAAAAGAAAATTGAACTGATTCAATGTAGCAATGGTCGTAGCCAACGACAACTTGCTGAACAGTTTCGGGTCGGCAAAACACAGGTCAGAGCATCTTGAAATGAAAGACAGAAATTTTAGAAGGTTATGAAGAAAATAAAGGAAATGATAGACAATTGTCTTTGTTTTTATTTAAAGTTAAGACTATGGCATGTATTTAGCCAAATCTATACAACTTGCACCTGAGTTCAGTCAATTAAGAGGACCCCCCCAGGTGTTCTTAATAGTGAGGTTTCACTGTAATTTCCTTTTATTACGGGCCGTATACAACATGTAACATCTCACTGAATGTCTATTATAACGGGCCATATATAACATGTAAAATTTATATAATGTTCTATTTTTCTGCTTGAACGGACCGTTTATAACATGCTAATTTGCTTTTGTAACTGGCCGTATACACCATGATACATCTCACTGATTTTCTATTGTAACGAGTCGCATATAACATTTAACTTCTTACTAATTTCCTACTATACTGGTGTAATGGGCCGTATACAACATGTAACATTTGAATAATGTTCTATTTCAACGGGCCTATCTAACATGTAACTTACTACTTTTCTTTTATTACGGGCCGTATACAACATACATAACGTGTAACGACTTACATCACCCTGTCCATAGCCTTTATTACGAGGACACGGGTTTCGTTGCATACCAATAACGATTTCGATTACAACACTTCTAATAATATAAGTTTAAAATGGAATTCGTACATGAAATAAATGCTTAAAGTAAAGTTTCAACATCGTGGGTATGTGAATGTTCAAACTTAGGCTAATTATTTTATTTGTGATACGAATGTTTATTGTTTTAACTCAACGGAATTTAAATGTAAATAATGTGTTTAATTTAAAAATGAATCCCTACAGTAAAAAGAAATTTTTAACAAAACTCAAGCTAAATATACGTACAACCTGTAAAAGCATATATTCGGAACATTTTTGACGTGCACGGAAACCATACGTGTCAACTCACCAGCAGTTATAGGCGAGTTCCGATTAGAACACCCGACAGAACAGATACCTGTGGTGCTGTGACAGGCGTGACGACCGTGTCGACCGTAATTTCACACCTGATTATTGTGAAATGGTATACTAACCCACTCACAGTCGAGTACACTTTTATGTCTATATGATTTGTAATCAGTTAAGTTAAATAATATCAAGAAAAATATCAGTGATAGTTCGCCATGTTGATAAGGGTTATCGGATAGTAGTAAATGGTCTGATGTGATTTTGTTTCGCATTTTCAATCATTTAAAACAGTAAAATATCTACGTTGTTGTACTTTAGCTGTCTTCTGCAAATTTGGTTTATAAAAATGGTATGCAAAATTTTTAATAAGGAATGAAAAATGAGATGAATTCAAAGGTCGTGTAAAATAGAGGTAAAGATCATGTAATGTCGGAGAATACAGATAAGATACAGGTAATTTTGGAGAACTTTGGAGAACACAGGTAAAATCCAGGTAAGGTATAGGTGAAGACTATAATGACCGTCACAACATACCTGCCCGTAACTTATTTGTAAGAAGTGGGAGAAAGGAGCCCCCCCCCCCGCGGTAATCCAGACGATTTTTCTTACCTTGTGGGTCAGTCACCCGTGTCGACAGATTCACAGCTCTAGCTCGTTTGTCACACCAAGTCGTCATAGCAACCGCTGCGAGGCCTTAGCCCCAGGCATTTACCCGTTCAACTCAGTTTTTGTAACGGTATTTTGCTTTCCTATACAGCGAATTAATTAATGATTATAGACTGGTCTTGCTTTTGTTTCAAACTTAAAGCAGATGATAACTATGATATCAACAAATTTTATTCCGTAGTTAGTACGTGAGAACCCATAAACTAACATACACAATGTACGTAACCCAAATATGATTATTATTGATCAGATCATAAGTAATATACGGAAAGAATATCTGTAATATAGTTCACACTTAATGAAATTTAGATATATATATTTTTTAAATAGAAGGTGCTTCACACAGACATGGGCTCGTAAAGATGACGCATTAAAAGAATGAATTTATCATATAACACAGTATCAACTGATATAAGCACATCGTTTACTTTGCGTTTTAACTTCTGTAACATAAAATACATTAATACAATGGTGTACACGCAAATTACATAAAAGATATTTACTAGTGTTAATCTGAGATTATTAGATTATTTACAATTAAAATTATTATGTTATATACGGCCCGTTACTAAAGGAAATTAGTGAGATGTTACATGTTGTATACGGCCCGTTATAATAGAGCATTATTGAAATATTACATGTTATATACGGCCCGTTACTAAAGAAAATTAATGAGATGTTACATGTTGTATACGGCCCGTTATAATAGAGCATTATTGAAATATTACATGTTATATACGGCCCGTTACATGTTGTATACGGCCCGTTATAATAGAGCATTATTCAAATATTACATTACCAGTGAAACGGAAGGGACGTAACTCTTATATATCGGGAGGACATCCTGCCTTCGGCCGTGATTAGAAGACGCGGTAAAGTAAGCATAACTTCAAAACATAAGCTAGCCACGCTATCTAGCGTTCCACGACGGATCGCGCTGTTCCGTGGACATACACGGCATCCGGAGGGCCACGATATCCAGTGTTCCTCGACGGGCCGCGCTGTTGCGTGGACACCCACGGTATCTGCCGATCCATCACGAATCGCGGAATCACGTGGACACTTTGCCCACGCATGTCCACTAGTGGACATTGCGTGGGCAGTCCACCGTGGGCGCGTGGAAACCGCAAAGTCCACGTAAGCTGTAGTGTACAGGTCTCGGAATTATAATTCCTGTCTGAGGTGATACGATCGAGGTACAGGTCTCGGAATTATAATTCCTGTCTGAGGAGATACTATCGAGGTACAGGTCTCGGAATTATAATTCCTGTCTGAGGAGATACGACCGAGGTACAGGTCTCGGAATTATAATTCCTGTCTGAGGTGATACGATCGAGGTACAGGTCTCGGAATTATAATTCCTGTCTGAGGAGAGATAAGGTATACATTTCATAATTATTATAACCGTGTTTGAGGAAAAACGAGGGACAGATCTCGGAATTATAACCGTGTCTGAGGAGAAACGAGGAACAGATCTCGGAATTATAACTGTGTCTGAGGAGAAACGAGGTACAGATCTCGGAATTATAATTGTGTCTGAGGAGAAACGAGGAAGAGATCTCGGAATTATAACTGTGTCTGAGGAGAAACGAGGTACAGATCTCGGAATTATAATTGTGTCTGAGGAGAAACGAGGAAGAGATCTCGGAATTATAACTGTGTCTGAGGAGAAACGAGGTACAGATCTCGGAATTATAATTGTGTCTCAGGAGAAACGAGGAAGAGATCTCGGAATTATAACTGTGTCTGAGGAGAAACGAGGTACAGATCTCGGAATTATAACTGTGTCTGAGGAGAAACGAGGTACAGATCTCGGAATTATAATTGTGTCTGAGGAGAAACGAGGTACAGATCTCGGAATTATAATTGTGTCTGAGGAGAAACGAGGAAGAGATCTCGGAATTATAACCGTGTCTGAGGAGAAACGAGGAAGAGATCTCGGAATTATAATTGTGTCTGAGGAGAAACGAGGTACAGATCTCGGAATTATAATTGTGTCTGAGGAGAAACGAGGAAGAAATCTCGGAATTATAACTGTGTCTGAGGAGAAACGAGGAGGTACAGATCTCGGAATTATAATTGTGTCTGAGGAGAAACGAGGAAGAGATCTCGGAATTATAACGGTGTTTGAGGAGAAACGAGGAAGAAATCTCGGAATTATAACTGTGTCTGAGGAGAAACGAGGAACAGATCTCGGAATTATAACCGTGTTTGAGGAGAAACGAGGAACAGATCTCGGAATTATAACCGTGTTTGAGGAGAAACGAGGAACAGATCTCGGAATTATAACCGTGTCTGAGGAGAAACGAGGAACAGATCTCGGAATTATAACTGTGTCTGAGGAGAAACGAGGTACAGATCTCGGAATTATAATTGTGTCTCAGGAGATACATTGTACGAGCCACATATCTCGGAATCAATTTCCTATCTGAGGAGATATGATCCACAGATCTCGGAATTAATTTCCTATCTGAGGAGATATGATCCACAGATCTCGGAATTAATTTCCTATCTGAGGAGAAACGAGGTACAGATTTCTGAATAATAATCCAGTTTGAGGAGAAACCAGGTACAAATCTCTTAATTATCATAATAATGTCTGAGGGGATATGAGGTACATATCTCGGAATTATAATCATGTGTAAGGAGATACGAGCCATATATCTCGGAATTAATCTCCTGTCTGAGTAGATATCAACATCCACAGATCTCGGAAGTATAATCATGTGTAAGGAGAACTTACGGGGTACAGATCTCGGAATGATAATCCTGTGTGAAGAGGGACGAGGCCTAGATCTCGGAATTATAATGCTGTATGAGAGGATACAAGATACTACTATTTTGTAGACCGATGATCGACAATCCTCTTTTATAATTGGTCTGAAACACTGAAACTTCGGGAAATTCCCTGTTACTATTTATAGCCGAGGTTAACAATATTCGCCATAACATTGAATTTTAGCGAAACCTGTGGGGTACCTCTTAGTCAATCAATTAGAAGGGATACTCTCAATTATATAATTTTATTATAGTTTATTAGACTATTGTTTTATTGACATGAACAAATATCCGTCTGAGGTAAAGATAAAGGCTATAATAGATTTCTTTTAAAAATCGATGAATGCAAATAGCAATCGTGCATGTAATGATATAGACATGTTCGTGAAACACGTGTAATGATATAGACATGTTCGTGGAACACGTGTCATGATATAGACATGTTCGTGGAACACGTGTCATGATATAGACATGTTCGTGAAACACGTGTAATGATATAGACATGTTCGTGAAACACGTGTAATGATATAGACATGTTCGTGAAACACGTGTAATGATATAGACATGTTCGTGAAACACGTGTAATGATATAGACATCTTCATGAAACACGTGTAATGATATAGACATCTTCATGAAACACGTGTAATGATATAGACATGTTCGTGAAACACGTGTAATGATATAGACATGTTCGTGAAACACGTGTAATGATATAGACATCTTCATGAAATACGTGTAATGATATAGACATGTTCGTGAAACACGTGTAATGATATAGACATGTTCGTGAAACACGTGTAATGATATAGACATGTTCGTGAAACACGTGTCATGATATAGACATGTTCGTGAAACACGTGTCATGATATAGACATGACCGTGAAACACGTGTAATGATATAGACATGTTCGTGAAACACGTGTAATGATATAGACATCTTCATGAAACACGTGTAATGATATAGACATGTTCGTGAAACACGTGTAATGATATAGACATGTTCGTGAAACACGTGTAATGATATAGACATCTTCATGAAATACGTGTAATGATATAGACATGTTCGTGAAACACGTGTCATGATATAGACATGTTCGTGAAACACGTGTAATGATGTAGACATCTTCTTGAAACACGTGTAATGATATAGACATCTTTGTGAAACACGTGTAATGATATAGACATATTCGTGAAACACGTGTAACGATATAGACATGTTCGTGAAACACGTGTAAAGATATAAACATGTTTGTGAAACACGTGTAATGATACAGACATCCTTGTGAAACATTTATAAATATTATCCAAAAGTTATTTTTTTTGTAATTTATTTTATTTTTTTTTTCAAGTTTATAACAATGCAAATATTATCCAAAAGTTGTCCAATGCATTAAAAGGCGTTCAACACTGTTTATCTTTGTAATATCTAATCGTACAGAGTTATTGCTTGTTATGTTTAACAGTGTACAAGATATCTGACGTTATACGATACCAAGGGAAGTAATTCATAACCAATCTATTTTTAGAAACATCCGGGTTTTTTTCCCAGTCGGTTAATATTACATTTCATCCGGAACCACGTGACATTATTTTAGCCAATTAGAAAGCGTGACAACTATAATTTGAACTACTAGGAGAGATCGTTAACTGAAGAGGTCCGAACACGGCCGGGTGGTCATGGTTGTCATGTTTATATCCAACACGAGTTTACATGTACATGTATGTCTCTTTAAGAGAAACTGTAAATTGTTGTTTGAACATTGATACAATATACATTACATGTAAGTTGTATATTATATAGCAGAAACATGGCCTATCGCGCCGTATAACTCGCAACGTCTGGTAACACGGACCGGAGCCGCAGATGTTTGTATGATAACTGGAACATCCTAAGAAATATGATACATACTGGTGACCTAGAAAAAGTTTATATATAGATGCTTATCTAAGGGCAGAATATGAACGACATGTTTAGTGCTTAAAACAAGATGTCTGGTCAACTTGATAAAGGGAAAAACATGCCTGGACATTAACGATATCTAGCTTGCTTAGAACATTTAAAGAAATGTAATCATTCCGGGTAAGATAATAGAATCAATTGTCTCATGTCTTGTGTTGGGATATTGACATAACAACCTTTTTAATGAAAAAAAAACCCAAAACAAGGACATTTCGAAGTATTGCAGTAAATATTTTAGTTTAATAAAACAAAAAGGTAAACTTTTGCTCATTTTCCTCAACGTATTCTGGGGCTGGCGATACTTGACTCGAAATATACACGCTATTTGTAATGTGTAAAAGGAA